>NC_091079.1:59507500-59597500 GCF_032405125.1 Capricornis sumatraensis | reverse complement strand
AATGATGTTGATCCCTTCAGTGTTTCAAGACAGTTACCCAGATTGGCTCAAGTGACATACTGAATTATAACAGAAACAGCATATGCCACGAACAAAGTGAATCATAGACGTAAGGGATGAAAGTATGAATTAAGAAAGTATTTGCACATTACTATTGATAACAAGTGGTCATTGATAATTCAAGAGATTAACTGACTTATTCTGCTAATTTTGATTTCTCTTTAACCATACAAATATACCTCATGTAAAAAATATACTAAGTGCAGTATGGAAAACATAGTTGGGGGGGGAGGGGGAATCAAAGCGTTATTGTCCAAATTGAGAAATTTTGTCAGTGGAAAATTAACGTGGTTTACAGGTAAGTTTCCAGATAAATTTTAATTCTGTAGTTGCCCCAGTGTTGCCACTTATTGTTTCAAATATTTTTACATATGTGATTGCATTTTCAAAACATCGCTGAAAGTTGACACATGAAATACACTACACATTTTAACATAAATATATTTTTATGCAGTTAATCTGAAGTGATGGTATCCAGCCCAGTGGTTTCCATATATGACAACAATTTTGAGATCGACATCCATCAATGGTCAGCAATGTGGTAGAATGCCTATATTAATTCTATTTTGAATTTAGTGTTTTCTATTCAAGAATGCTAGAATTTGTCATTACAACTAATTGGGACTTGTTGATTTTATATGAAGCTATTATTATATTCACATTTTCTTTGTTGTTTCTCTAAAAATGTGGCAAGTTTGAGACCATAATTATGATAATAACTAAACACTGGAGTGTAAATAAAGGTGATATCCTAGAATCAGTCTTCTAAATTGCTGATCACTAGCTAGCATTTTCTAGGAAAACCTTGGATTAAAACAGCAGTCTGAAAATTATGTTCCTTAGTACACTGAACTCAGAATATTCCACTCAAAAACAAAAAAAGAGATTTATACTCATAAAAATGTGGGATTAATTTAAACGACGTTCTATACTTTTTTGGCAATTCCTTAGCATATTTATATACCAAATGTTTTGAGAAATATTAAAGCTAAAAAAAAACTATTTATCTTTAATGATTATTAAATATTTTACTTCAAATAACTTTTTTAGAAAAACTCTTTTCAACGTTCCTTAGAACTAATTTTTCAATGGAGTAGTCTTTGGGAAACACTAATTTTCAAGGACTTATTAATAAAAAATAAGAAATAGGAGTTAAGGACAGGAAGATAGTCCAGCTCTCAGGAGAAAAGAGTAGGAATGAATCAAGCAGACTTCCATACTAACTTTAACTTTGCACCTAAATAATGAATGAAGATAGTATTTTACCCCTAAAATCTCAGTGTCCTCATCTAAAGTGGTAACAATGCTTAATCTATTGGTTTATCAGAACTATTAGATTAGATATAATGAAGTTAAGCACCAAATCTCTATTAGGAGATATACTTAATTTTGTTTTAAATAAGTTTCTAAATTATCATTTTTTTTTTTTCAGCAATGCACTGCAAATGACTACTGAGGTATTAGATTGCATCCTCCATACTGAAAGACCCATGGACTATGTGATTTGTGCAGCGACACTTGACCTGCTATGACCTCTTTCCTGTCCCAAACCTCATACCATATTCTATCTACTCATACCACAGTAGGCTAAAATTATTATCTGTGAAATCTCTTGGTAAGTGCTTTTTAAAGATAATGAGACTTATTTTTTTCCTGAAAGGAAGAAAAAATATCACAAATTTGTTTCTGAGTGGTGGAACAACATAAAGTATAGGAGTCTGGAAGGAAGTCGAAGATACACCAGGAGTTAAAAAATGCATTATTTTTCCTTAATGCTTTTACATAATAATAATTTTGAATATATATTTTAGTTATTAATCTTGTTTATTATTTGTTTTCCCCCTTAAGAATTCAAGCTCGGTGAAGGCAATTTTTTTTTTTCACTCACTGAGTACCTTCAGGACTTAAAATGATACCTAGCATATCATAGAGGTTGAAATATATATTAAATAAAATAATCCAAAGAGTTGTAAATAAAAACATATGAAACACAAATACTTATAAAGAAACAACTGCCAAAAAGAAAATTATATATATATATATTAAAATCTCTGTGGCTTGAGAAGAATTATATCTTAGGAACTCAACATAAATATATTTAGGTTGTATTAATTCCAAGAAAATTAAAAACTGTTCTTCAAAAACAATTTCATAAGAAAATATTTTTAATATCTCCCTTTCACCATCAAAAACTTCTGTATGTTATTCATAAGAATCCTACCTAGGTTTGAAAAGCTAAAGTGTTAGTCACTCAGTTGTGCCTGACTTTTTGAACTGCGGTGTACTATAGCCTGCCTGGCTCCTCTGTCCATGGGATTTCCCAGAGAAGACTGGAGTGGGTTGCCATTTCCTTCTTCAGGGGACCTTCCTGATCCAGGGATCGAAAGCAGGTATCCTGCATTGAAGGCAAATTCTTTATCATCTGAGTCACCAGGGAAGCTCCTACCTAGGCCTAAATGAATAAAAAACTGATTTAAATTTTATGAGAATTTTTTGCAAAATATGGAAAAACTAGTAGCAAAAAGTCACCACTGGGTACTTGAAAAAAGTGTGATGAGTAATACAAAGTGAGAGAAGTAAAGATATCATTAGCCCCAAGAGTAAGGAGAAGAGGACATAGACTGATTTAAATAAACATGGACACAGTTACCAATAACATTTGTAAGGGGCAGTTAAAAGAAACTAAGATATACTTAAATTAGAATTGATTAAGGACATGAACTAGGGGCCCCACTTCACATGTCCCTTTTGAATTCTGTGAGCAGCACTATGTGGAAAAGTTCATATTATTCAAAGGTCTTACCCCAGATATCAGTTCCCAGCTTTCTATATCCCTATGCTAAATAGTAAAGCATTATCACAGATATAAAATAATTCCCATAAGTCTGCATGCCATAAACCAGGTAATTTGGTGAGAAATTGCATTCTTTAAACATCATGTGTAAAATTTTTCCAGAACAGTGCAGGTATTATTATTCCCTAACATGTGGTAAGATATATCTCTTGATTCTGCATTTTTTATTCATTCATTCATTCAATTAAAAATGTTTTGGGCATTCAGGTACCATGCTAGTTATGGTCTAAAGAGAATTTATCTACCTCAAGAGACTCACAATTTAGAAATATGAATGTATGACAAAACAACTAACATTACAATTGGATAAACGCTATGGCTTTAACAAATTGTCTTTTGTTACACAAAAGACGTGGACTGAAGTTTGAAGGACCACCATAAAAACATTATTTCTGCTTTATGTTTTTAAATCATCATTGTAAAATTCCCTTTTGCAAAATGTGATTAACCCCAGTAGTCAGATGAGATAAACCTAATAAATATGCTCTGTGACAATGAAATGCTAACTTTCATTATATTGTTTCCATAATTACTATTTGAATATAGAAAATATTTTAACTCCATAAGTACATTTAATTTAGTCTTTAAATAAATCAGTTACAGTTGAAAATCTTCAAAGTCTTTTATATTGCTCCAAATAAAACACAAATCTGCTCTCCTCAATTCAACCGGAAAAGGTCTGTTTCTAAGAAAGCATTTGTGTATATATTTTATTTGTACAACATATTCATTCACGGCATATATGCTAGGTAAATCTGCAGACCTCTTTTCTATAAAAAGTTATGCAAGAAATACATACCCCTGATATTCCCTAGGGGAAAGACTTCAAAAGCATTGATTTTAAATAGGGATAGAATTTCCAGAGAAGTTCTTCATATCCCTGATTTCAAGCTAGACATCTGTAGGAAGAGAGAAATTTGAATTTGTGGGGAAATAAGTGAAAACAAATTCTGCACTTGATGAATATTACTGAGTCCTCAAACTAGATGCCTGTCAGAAATAAGTCATCTGCAACGGTAAAAATTCTTTAAATTTACACAGCACATTCTTCCAAAGAATTCATTTAGCACTATGTGGGAAAATGCTAAGAGAAGCTATATTATACTTTAAAAAGATACAGAAAGTGGAAAGTAAAACTGGTTGTGTCTACCTAACATGACAATAGACCATTTTAAGTCAGGAGTGAAATCAACCAAGCAACAAATTTTACTGACTTAACTCAGGTAATTGGGCACTTGTTTGAGAGAAATGAATCAAGAAGCTTTTAGCACCATCTGCATGGATCATCAGATTGTTTTGAATAAAGATGAACTAACATTCCAGGGTATTTTACTGAAAGTTAAGCATTTTAAAAGATATTATTTTGAACTAAAAAAAAAAAAAAAATAGCAGTAGACACCTTCAGATATGAAAACTAAATTACTTAATAGCAAAATGTACCTGAAAGTATATAGGAAGATATCACATCAGAAACAATAATGAAAACTGTTGTTAACAAACTTCCAATTGATAGTATTGAGACTTCAATTTTCTTCTTTATCGGTTACATTTTTATTGAGCTGCTTCTTTGTGTCAAGCATGGTTCTGGGCTTTGGAGGAATTTCAAGGTAAATAACAGCATCAAAAAAAAAAAGATTTCATTTACAAAGTTTTGTTCAGTGAGGATATTGCTTTTTGTAAAATTTGTTGCTTGAAAATCCAGTCAATTATTTCCTCGTAAGATGGCAGATATGAGGGACAGGGAAGCCTGGATTGCTGCAGTCCATAGGGTCACAAAGAATCAGACATGACTTAGAGACTGAACAACAGCAAAACATGAAATTTAAGAAGCAATAATACTGATAAAAGTTGTATTAGTTATCTTTTAACTCTTTTAAAACTCTAGTTTTCTGAAGCGCTTTATTATATAACGTGAAAAATACAATTTATATATCATATATATATGTACTATACAGTCCGTGGAATTCTCCAGGCCAGAATACTGGAGTGGGTAACCTTTCCCTTCTCCAGGGTATCTTCCTAAACCAGGGATTAAACCCAGCTCTCCTGCATTGCAGGTGGATTCTTTACCAGCTGACCCACCAGGGAAGCCCATCCCTTCTCCAGCGGATCTCCCTGACCCAGGAATCAAACTGGGGTCTCTTGCATTTCAGGCAGATTCTTTTCCAACTGAGCTATCTATTTACCAACTGGGCTATGTATAAAAGCCCAATTTTATATATACAAAAATATATTTTATATATCATATGATATATTCATATCAATATATTTAGACAAAAATTTTCAATATACTTAAATGCATTTGACATTTATATATTAATAGCATATACTTTATAATTTATATAAATAAATTCTGCTTAGTCACTCAGTTGTGTCCAACTCTTTGCAATCCCATGGTTGCATAGCCAGGCTTCTCTGTCCATGGAATTTTCCAGGCAAGAATATTGGAATGGGTTGCCATTTCCTCCTTCAGGGGATCTTCCTGACCCAGTGATTGAATCCTTGGCTCCTGGGTCTCTTGCATTGGCAAACAGATTCCTTACCACTGTGTCACCTGGGAAACCCCATATAAATAAATAAATATATACAATTACATTGCAATATCCAAAGACAGACTAAAATTGACCCAGTAAAGCTTCTGAAAAAATGTTGTTTTGTGAACTAGTGTATGGTCATTTTCATTGCAATAGGGCAAAGTTTAGCATAGGTTATCAGTGGAGTGAAGAAATAGCCTTGTCATTTTATGTTTAATAAAGTTCTTAAAAGCAACTTCAGTGACTATTTAACACATTTTTATTTATGGTAACTAAATAATTTAAGTGGCTGATTCCAATCTCCATTTTAAAATAAACACAAAAATAAACCATACTCCTAGATAAAAAATTTTCAGGGAAAGATGTAAGGCAGAGGTTTGTAATTATCTTTTAGACAATTTATAATATTTAGCATTTCAAATTACAGCTAAATTTGGTAGCAACATATTTGAAGTAGACTTGAGTCCGCATATTGTTGGGCTCCCCAAGTGGTACAGTGGTAAAGAATCTGCCTTCCAATGAGGAGACTCAAGAAATGTGGGTTTGGTCCCTGGTTCAGGAAGATCTCCTGGAGGAGGAAATGGCAACTTACTCCAGTATTCTTGCCTGAAAAATTACATGGACAGAGAAGCCTAGCAGGCTAAAGTCTATGGGGTCACAAAGAGTCAGATATTAAAAAATAATAAAAGAGTCAGAATATTAAAAGACACTAATTCAATTATTTTTTTTTTGCTTTAGCTATCATTAAGCATCTGTATAAATGAAAATCTGATACAAAACCTTAAAGGAGCATACTTAATTCTGTTCCAATCCAACAACAAGAATAAGAACGAAAGATTATGCATTTGTATTAAATCCTTAGAACAAATTAAATGAAGAAATACAGTAGGAAAAATTTAACTAAGAAAAAATTGTAGAAATATACAGAATAGACTTAAAAACTAAGAAATTTAAATTTTAGTCCTAACTATATTTGGAACTAGTAGGGGGGCTTTAGTAAAGAAAATATTCTGATTTCAAAAGTATTTGTGTATGCACCAAATCAGATTTGAAATAGATGTCACAAAGCCCCAGTCTTCTGCAACTATGATAGATATTGTAAATGGATCCCAGCTCTCCTTGCTCTTGTGCCCAAAGAGGTGTCTCACTCATTCTCATCCTACAACTTCAAGCAGGTACTAGCAGCTAATTGACACTGGAGAGGAAATAATTTTGACATCTTTTGGTTAGATAAGCTCTAGCATGTCTTTTTTTTTTCCTTTAATATCTTGATTTTATTGTAAAAACCAAAGGGAGTCACCTATAAATTTTACAAACACACACATAAAAAATGGAGGAAATTTTAACCAGTTTTTAAATTTTCAAGATAAAGAGCATCAGTGATTTATAAGAAACTCACTTTTTAAAATTATTGTAATGCCACATCTTGCAAACAACATTTCTTAACTCTACGTGTCAGTTCTTCATCTGCATATTATGTAAATAATTGTTATTTAACAAAGTATAACCAAATTCCAGTTTTCAGTGAGCCCAGTACTTTGTGTACCTGTGTACTCCTGACATTCAGAAACAGGATCATTCCATCTAACAGCCAGGGCCTAAGGGAAAAATCAAGCAGCTATTTTAACTAATGACAGTTGAAAATTAATTCAATTTGAGTGACTTAAGTATCACAGAGGCAGAATAAATTGCAGAATTAGAAGGTCAAGATGTCTGGCTTAAAAAGCTATCTTCTTATCTTTACACAAGGTAAAGTATTCATTCAACAAATATGTCAGAAGCCCAAGCACTCTTTCAGGTGATCAGCTGGTGGTACAATATTAAACAAACCTGACACAATCTCTGGCTTTCCAATGCTGAGAATTTAGTGTATGTTGACTGAAAAAATTATAAAACCTGAAAGCTGAGAATTATGTTTTATTCGCTGAACTTTCTGAAGACGCAAGCTTGGAAGGCAGCCTTTCAGATAGCTCTGGGGGACTGACTGCTTCAAAGAGTCAAGGGAAAAGCTAGGATACATAGCACAGGGGAGTTTTGCAACAACAAACAAACAGAGTAAAACAGGTAGTTGGAACATCAAAATATTACTGTTCATTAAAGAAAAGCAAACTTCTCAGGGTAATGAATTTAGTACTTTTCTATGGGAAGATGCAAGAGTCTGGGATCTGTGATCACTGGAATCATTTCTTCGATACATACCTTAACTATCTAGGGCCATACTCTGTTGTTTTTTCCAGCCTGAATCCCCTCAGGGTGCGTGGTCAGGGTGAACACAGTGGCTGATGGCTTGTAAACGCAGTATTCTTTGTTTACTAATATAGCAGGTGACATTCTTCATCCATATGTAAGAGTAGGGAAATATATATAAAATCATAAATTTACAAGGTTAATTAAATAATTTTATTATTAATAGTAAGGGCAGACATGAAACATATGTTGAGAAAATGGATCTCTAAGCTAAATCTTGAAAAAATAAGAACTTAGTCGGGACTTTGAGGAGAAAAACGTGGACAATTTTTATATGTATTTCATAGAAAAGTGAAATATAACTTGGTAAAGGATTACATTTAGCAGATAAAAGGGATAGTTAGTCATCAAATTTTCGGCTGTGCTTCTGCTTAGTCGTTCAGCCATGTGCGACTGCTTGTGACCTTTCGGACTGTAGCTCCTCTGTCCGTGGAATTCTTCAGGCAAGAGTACTAGAAGGGGTTGCTATTTTCTTCTCCAGGGGATCTTTCTGACCCAGAGATAGAACCCGCGCCTCCTGTATCTCCTTCATTGCAGGTGGATTCTTTACCTGCTGAGCCATCTGGGAAGCTCCTGGGTAGGTGGAGGTATAATTGACTGAACTGAATAATAAAAGAAAGGAAAGATTTGGAGGAAAGCTTGAGTTCAGCTTTTGGAATCCAACATTTATAATAACAATAACACCTTTAAGAGATAATGCCAAGTAGTAACTAATATATGAATTGGGAAATTAGAAAGGAGTCCAGAATGGTATTTAAATTTGAGACCCATCAGCATGTGTATTGCATTTAAAACCATGGCAATGGATGAAATTGCTTAGAGAGATAATTCTGCATAAGAGGTTATAAAGTCTATGAATGAGTCTTGAGGATTTCCAGGGATTTTATAGAAACTATTCCTCAAATGTTGTCTGTGAAATAAGTGTCAGCATTACTTGAATGTTTCTTAGAAATGCAGTGTCTCAGGAGCCACTCCAGACCTGTTGACTCATATCTTGCATTTATAAGGCCTCTTGATAATTAACATGTTAAATTTTGAGAAGCACTTGAGAGTAGGTGTTGGGAAAGGAAACAGAAAAGAAAAGGAAAAAGGAGAACCAGGAAAATATGGTGTCATGAAGGCAACTGGGAAAGACGACATGAAACGTTTAAGGAGTAATCGCTAGTTGCAATGATGTTGGGAGGATATTAAGATGACAGAATGAGTGTGCCTTAAATTTAACAGCATGGGGTTTGATAAGTGATATTATCCAGAGCAGTTTTGATAGAGAAATGCAAGTGGACGCCAAGAATTAGGTTAGTTGAAAAATGAATGGGAAGTGATGAAAAGGCAACAACCACATGGAGACAACTCTTTCAAGAAGTTTGCACTTGAAGGAGAGTGAGGCTAGGTCAAGAGGTGAAAAGAATGAGCAGCTGAAGAGGGAGTCAAAGTGGATGCCATCAACACAAGCAATAATAGATGATGGGTGACATTTAAACGCTAATGAGAATAATCAACTACAAAAATATTTGTAAGCAAACAGGAGGTGGATAAATTGAAGGAGCTCAGTACTGACAAAAGGGAAAAGCAAGGAATTCAAAGTAAACATGAGGCATTTATCTCTGAGATGTGAGGATGTTTTCTTTATTGTTAGAGAGAAGAAAAGTATATAGATGACCATAGGCTGAGAGACATGGGTAGAGGGATGATTAGGGAATGTATGTTCAATATTTCTAATATGTAAGAAAGTCATTTGTTAAAAATGAAAGTGGAGGGTTGTCAAATATTTGATTAAAAGGAATCTTTTTATCTTGTTACATACAAATTATTAAATTGATAACAACTCTTCCAGGTTTTAACTAGCTCAGTTTTACAGATAATAAATTTTATGAACAAGCTTGAATACCAACTCAGCAAATTTACTTCAGATCCATTATCAAGTACAAAGACAACTTTTTTTGTGGAGAGAATTTACTTGAAAAACATAAGAATAAAATTCATAGTGATGAATTTTAACAACCATTGACCATATTGTACTGTAACCAGCAAAACACTGTCCTTACACAAATGAAAACTGACTTGATTTCACTGACTCACTCTTTGTCTTCACATTAAATATATTCATATGGACCACTAAGAGAACATAATAATAATTACTAGCAGCAAAAGTAATTAACCTTTGTATAACAGTTCACAAGGCATTTTAACATACTTTATTTTACTATGCATTATCCCATAAAATTTATTTACTAACTGAATACATTTTCTTACAAAAAAGTTTTTTAAATATTTTTTGATGTTGGATCAGAAGCAAATTCTATTAGGATGGTTTATCTCTCATAATATTGTTGTGCAGTCGAATTAAATAAGATATATGAAAATACATTATTCCCAAAGAAATTTAAAACCCCAATATTAAGAATACAAAAAGAAAGACAAAGTTCAGGAAAAGAATATCATTGCAATTTTCAAAACCATGAGCAAAGTCCTGACTTACCACTCAATGGATTCTGATGAAAGTTGTATTTTATGATAATATCAGCTTTAGGATTGACCATAAATAATTAGTGAAAGTATCTGTTGGTTAGAAGAATACTTTTGAGATAACTATTCTCAATTCTATGAAATAAGAAACTTCCATAGGAAGCTATTCAGTACACTGTAAAATAATATGTTCTAAGAAAAGCTTAGGAGATTCTTGGAAGATTACTCTACACAACCCCTTAATGTTGCCAGGACAGTAGAAAATTTAAGAGATACCACTATTGGGTTTGGTAGCAGGAGAAGGAAATAGCAACCCACTGCAGTACTCTTGCCTGGAAAATCCCATGGACAGAGGAGCCTGGAAGGCTACAGTCCGTTGGGTAGCAAAGAGTCGGACACGACTGAGCAACTTCACTTAAAGTACAATTGGGAAAATATCCGTATGCCTTATGCCAAGATATAAGAGGAAATCATAACCACAAGGAACATGACACAAAAGATGAAAGGGTTGGGCGCATAAAAACGACTGCCAACTCTGCCAGAAACATCCTGAGAACTTAGGGCAGTAAAAACAAGTAAGCAAACAAACGATTCACGTTTGCCAAAAGGCCAAACCACGTGCTAACTAAAGTAATCTCTGTTCAAATCTACAGACAAAACTATTATCTCTTAGGAGGCTTGATGATTCGTGCCTACGAGATAACAGGAAAAGCAGGAGGCTACTAAAAATATGAATAATGAAAACTCAGCAGTAAGATACCCATTATTTCCAGAAGAATTTAGAGCTTGACCTCCTTATCTTTTACTTTTACACAGTACCTATTTCCTTCTCTAGGGGATCTTCTCTCCCCAGGGATTAAACCCTGGTCTCCTGTATTGCAGGCAGATTTTTTACCATTTGAGTCACAAGGGAAGCACCCTTCACTTTCTCCTTATCTTTCACTTCTACACGGCAGTACACTGTCTAGATTTGTCATAGCCTTTCTTCCAAGGTGTAGGCATCTTTTCATTTCATGACTGCAGTCACATTCCATAGTAATTCCAGAGCCAAAGGAAATAAAATCTACCACTGTTTCCATTGTTTCCCCAACCATTTGCCATAAAGTTTTGGGACTGGATGCCATGATCTTTCTTTTTTGAATGTTGAGTTTTAAGTTATCTTTTTCACTATCCTCTTACACTCTCCTCAAGAAGCTTTTTAGTTCCCCTTCACTTTCTTCCATTAAATTGATACCATCTGCATATCTCAGGTTGCTGCTATTTCTCCTGGCAGTTTTGATCCAGCTTGTCATTCATCCATCCAGCATTTCACATAATGTACTCTGCATATAGGTTAAATGAACAGAGTGTCAATATACAGCCTTGACATCCTCCTTTCCCGATTTTAAACCAGTCCATTGGTCCATGTCTGTTTCTAACTATTGCTTCTTGTCTTGCATACAGGCTGCTCAGGGAACAGGTAAGATGGTCTGGTATTTCCAGCTCTTCAATAATTTTCCATGGTTTGTTGTGGTCTACAAAGTCAAAGACATATTAACTCTACCTTCAATTTTTTTAAGTTATAAATGTTTCTTTTAGTTTTTATTTTACATTGGAATTATTGTCTTTGTTTAGTCACTAAGTTATGTCTGACTCTTTTGCCAGCCCATGGACCATAGCCCCCAAAACTCCTCTACCCATGGGATTTCCCAGGCAAGAATAGTAGAGTGGGTTGCCATTTCCTTTTCCAGGGGTCCTCCCAACACAGGGAATGAACCCACATCTCCTGTATTGGCAGGTGGATTCTTTCCCACTAAGCCATATGGGAAGTCCAAATTTTCCATGTGTCATAAAATTTTAAACTCACTTCAAAGCAGAAGAAAACGTGACCCATAATCAAAAAAGAAACCCTCAATAGAGGATGAAACGCGAATACTCCTGATGTCAAATATTCTACAGGGATTTTGAAATGACTATATTAAAAATGCTAATTTATCCATTCAGTTCAGTTCACTCTCTCAGTCGTGTCCGACTCTTTGTCACCCCATGGACTGCAGCACCACAGGCCTCCCTGTCCATCACCAACCCCTGGAGTTCACTCAAACTCATGTCCTTTGAGTCGGTGGTGCCATCCAGCCATCTCATCCTCTGTCGTCCTCTTCTCTACCCGCCCTCAATCTTTCCCAGCATCAGGATCTTTTCAAATGAGTCAGTTCTTCACATAAGGTGGCCAAGGATTGAAGTTTCAGCTTCAGCATCAGTATTTCTAATGCACATTCAGGACTGATTTCCTTTAGGATGGACTGGTTGGATCTCCTTGCAGTCCAAGGGACTCTCAAGAGTCTTCTCCAACACCACAGTTAAAAAGCATCAATTCTTTGACACTCAGCTTTCTTTAGTCTAATTCTCACATCTACACATGACTACTGGAAAAACCATAGCTTGGACTAGATGGACCTTTGTTGGCAAAGTAATGTCTCTGCTTTTTAATATGCTGTCTAGGTTGGTCATAACTTTTCTTCCAAGAAGCAAGCGTCTTTTAATTTCATGGCTGCAGTCACCAACTGCAGTGATTTTAGAGCCCCCCCAACAAAATAAATTCTGTCACTATTTCCACTATTTCCCTATCTATTTTCCATGAAGTGATGGGGCCAGATGCCATGATTTTAGTTTTCTGAATGTTGAGTTTTAAGTCAACATTTTCACTCTCCTCTTTCACTTTCATCAAGAGGCGTTTTAGTTCTTCTTCACGTTCTGCCATAAGTATCACGTCATCTGCATACTTCTCCTGGAAATCTTGATTCCAGCTTGTGCTTCATCCAGTATGGCACTGTGCATGATATACTGTACATATAAGTTAAATAAACAGGATGACAATATATAGCCTTTACATACTCCTTTCCCAGTTCGGAAGTATTCTGCTCTTCCATGTCCAGTTCTAACTGTTTTTTTTTGACCTGCTTACAGATTTCTCAGGCGGCAGATCAGGTGGTCTGGTACTCCCATCCCTTTAAGAATTTTCCACAGTTACTTGTGATCTACATAGTCAAAGGCTTTGGCATAGCCAATAATGCAAAGTATTATTGCTTTTCAATGATCCAGTGGATGTTGGCAATTTGATCTCTGGTTCCTCTGCCATTTCTAAATCCAGTTTGAATATCTGGAATTTCATGGTTCACATACTATTGAAGCCTGGCTTGAAGAATTTTGAGCATTATTTTGTTAGCGTGTGAGATGAGTGCAATTGTTTGGTAGTTTGAGCATTCTTTGGCATTGCCTTTCTTTGGGATTGGAATGAAAAATTACCTTTTCCAGTCCTGTGGCCACTGTGGAGTTTTCCAAATTTGCTAGCATATTGAATGCATCACTTTCACAGCATCATCTTTTAGGATTTGAACTAGCTCAAATGGAATTCCATCACCTTCACCAGCTTTGTTGATAGTGATGCTTCCTAAGGCCCACTTGACTTCACTTTCCAGGATGTCTGGCTCTAGATGAGTGATTGCACCATCATGATTACCTGGGTCATGAAGATTTTTTTGTATAGTTCTGTGTATTCTTACCACTTCTTCTTGTTACCTTTTGTTTCTGTTAGGTCCATACCATTTCTGTCCTTTATTGTGCCCATCTTTGCATGAAATGTCCCCTTGGTATCTCTAATTTTCTTGAAGAGATCTCTAGTCTTTCCCATTCTATTGTTTTCTCCTCTTTCTTTGCACTGATCACTGAGGAAGCCTTTCTTAGCTTTCTTTGCTATCCTTTGGAACTCTGCATTCAAATAGGTATATCTTTGGTTTTCTCCTTTTGCTTCTCTTCTTTTCACAGCTATTTGTAAGGCCTCCTTAGACAACAATTCATCCATTAAACAGAAGGAAAATATTCTCCAAGTGAGACAGGATTGATTGTGGAAAGAAAGGAAGGCAAGAAGGTTATGCTCCTATAATTGCAGAAGAATGGGATCAGAAGCCATAAGTTCACAAGCTTCTTTAGTAATTATTTCCATTGCAACACTCATTGTATCATTTATTTCTGTTTCTCTAAGTAGTCTGTACATACCTTGAAGACAAGAACTTTGTGATCTTGACCACTACTGTATCTTCAAGGTCATCATAATATGTGGTACAGCATAAATGCTATATAAAACTGTGCTGAATGGATAAAGAATAAGAAATTAAAAGGTTAATAGTGACTTTATCGGGAGCAAAGTAAAGAAAAGAAAGAGAAAATTCATTAAAAATTAAACAATATTTGTGGATTGCCAAAAGAGTATCATAATTCTTAATTTACTTCTAGTGAGTGTCAAAAACACTGCAAACAGCTTAATGTATTTCTATAAAATGTATGCTGCTGCTGCTGCTAAGTTCCTTCAGTCATGTCCGATTGTGTGACCCCAGAGACAGCAGCCCACCAGGCTCCCCCATCCCTGGAATTCTCCAGGCAAGAACACTGAACTGGGTTGCCATTTCCTTCTTCAATGCATGAAAGTGAAAAGTGAAAATGAAGTCGCTCAGTCGTGTCCAACTCTTAGCGACCCCATGGACTGCAGCCTACGAGGCTCCTTCATCCATGGGATTTTTCAAGCAAGAGTACTGGAGTGGGGTGCCATTGCCTTCTCTGATAAAATGTATACCTTGTTGAATTAAATACTGCATTCCTTGTGTCATCCTAACTTTGAAACATTTTAGCCCAACACTAGAAATTTACTATAAATAAAAATTTTTAAATATATATATAAGATCTCAAACACCATAATTTAGCTATTCATCAATTATTAGTTGCAGCAAAATTTACTCTAATGTCTGAACTTTACTGCAGTCACCTTAGTAGCCTCAAAATGTGAAAACAACAAAGCACACAGATCTTGAGAGAAGGTCTTCAAGGCAGCATTCTAGGCGGCACAGTGAGGAAATGACTGGAGAATTGCTGGGCAGGCTTGCTGTGAAGCCATGTGGAAGAGAAAAGAGAAAGGAGGAGGTGGTATTTCTCTTGGTCAATGTCTCTGACCAGCTTTGCATGCTGCGTGCTCAGTCACTTCAGCTGTGTCCAGCTCTTTGAGGCCCAGTGGACTGTAGCCTGCCAGGCTCCTCTTATCCATGGCACTCTCTAGACAAGAATACTGGAGTGGGTTGCCATTTCCTCCTCCAAGTGATCCTCCCAACCCAGGGATCAAACCCACGTGTCCTATGTCTCCTGTGTTACAGGCGTTCTTTACCAAGTCACCTTTGAAGTCCTTCAAGCAGCTTTACTTCACGCACAAACCTTCATGTCAGTATTTCAAAGTCTAGTTCCATTAAACATGAAAGAAATTTACAAACATTAAGAAAAAAAAGATGGATTTCAATGATATCATGTAGGGAGAAGTAGGGAGAATAAATTCAGGTAAGAAAAATGTTTTCTTCATCTGGAAAGTGAAAGTAATAAAGAAAGAATTGAAGAAAAAAAAAAAAAAAGAAAAGAAAACGTGGGACATCTTTAACAAAATCCCAGAAGAGTCTCTGAACAGGAAATGCAATAACAGGGCAAAGCTGTGTTAATGATCAGGTTCAGCCCTTAGTTATGATTTCCCTTTTATCTGTTGTACTGAATCTCTGCAATAAGAAAAAGAGATACGTTATGCTACTCAATTCAATTTCATGGCTAAACAGTACCATCTGTTAAAGGGGTATGATGGCACAGGAGTATTTACTGTAGGAGAATGTTCTCACTTCCTCTGCATCCCCTTAAAACCTTGATACGATTTATTACTTGATGTTTGCTCTTAGGGCTCAGAAGTGAACAACTGCATCTGTTTTCTAGTAATTCAGATGGTAAAGAATCTGCCTGCAATGCAGGAGATCCGGGTTTGATCCCTAGGTCAGCAAGATACCCTGGAGAAAGGAATGGCAACCCACTCCAGTATTCTTGCCTGGAGAATTCCGTGGACAGACCATGGGGTAGCAAAGAGTCAGACATGACTGAGTGACTGAGCTGAACTGAACTGATTCCAATATTAACAAAGTACTACAAATGTATCATTTGTTTAGAAGAAATAATTCAATTTGGTAGGAAAATGATTAATTGTAGATATTTTACCTTAAAAAAAATGAAAGTATGTGTCAATGTTTTTGAAACCCTAAAGAATTTTAATATGCCTCTCTGAGAACCTTAGCTCTTTCACACAGGGAAAAAACCCATGGATCCATACAGTATAACTTAAACTTACACAAAAATCAAGAAATTATGTGTTCAGAAATTTTAAGAAAACTTCCAAGTGCCATCCACTCTTCTATATTGTAGAAAAATAGATTTTAAAATATGAATTTTCTCTACCATATTGAGAAAAATTGATTCCATTTCTAGACATACTTATTATTAACATTGTTTTTTGATAGTAGGTGTAGGTTTTAATTTTTCTTTCAAAAATCAATAAATGCATGCTCATTAGTAAGAAATAAATGCCATCACCTTGAAATATTTTTATATAGCTTTTTGTCTTTCCGTTGTAACATTTTTTTCTTTAAACTTTTTGAGCAAACAATGTTAAAGCTTCAAGATATTTTTTTGCCCAATTCCAATTAAAAATTCATTAGGTCATCATGCCAATAAATTTGAGCTGCAATAGGCATTTTTGGACTGAGGAGCCTGGTGGGCTGCAGTCCATGGGACTGTGAAGATTCGGACACGACTGAGCGGCTTCACTTTCACTTTTCACTTTTCACTTTTCATGCATTGGAGAAGGAAATGGCAACCCACTCCAGTGTTCTTGCCTGGAGAATCCCAGGGACTGGGGAGCCTGGTGGGCTGCCACCTATGGGGTCGCACAGAGTCGGACACGACTGAAGCAACTTAGCAGCAGCAGCAGGCATTTTTGTGTTTATTCCCAAAGAAGACTGATGCTGATGGACAATTCACAAATCCACTAAAGGAGAGAGAGAAAGAGGGAAAGTGGGAAGAAGAGAGAGGGGAGAGGGTAAGACAGGACAGAAGAGGAAAGAGAGAGAAATGGACTTACCAGCAAATGAAGCATGTGTTAAATTCAATTCACAGTGAAATCAACCTCCTGTCAGATCATTGCTTGCTTTTGACACATATTTATCCTTAAATGAGTCTTTATTGCTCTGCTAATTTGTACTTTTTAATGGATTAAACAGGTCTTTTTATATTTATATTTTATAAGAACTTTGTGAAACTGGCATGACTAAATAGGCATATTTATATGTTTGGAGTTAAACACTTATTCTTCAATGTGGATTGTTGTATAACAAATGAATTAGAGATGTTAAAACATCTATTCATTTCAGGAAGTATATTTTCTGTGTATCTATTTCATTGGAGAATATTTTTTTCTCTTTATGTGTTCAGTTTCCATCACTCATCTTTGAACGTCTTTAAATATGTTTTTCAAATCCCCTTCTGTTGTGCAACTTTTCTCTGTGGCAGTCTCCTGTCTACAAAGGTCATTTACTATCAAGTTTACTGTACATGCCTAATTTTATATTGTGCAATAAATCTTCAACAGCCCCTACATATGACAAGTCTGAAGGTTCAATCAGAGGTTGGATGTATCAATGTTTAATGTATTTCTCAATAAAAAATTAGCACATGTCTTCAACTAAAATAAATGTTCTTGTTTTATGTGCTCTGTTTTACAAGACTATTAAAAGGTTATTTTTATTATGGTTTTATATTCAGATAGGCATAGTATCAAATTGAACAGTTAGATTACTAAAGTAAAATACACTGTGAAACATGACTACATTAAATTTGAAAACTCTAAAAAATACAGGTGATCAAGTGTGTGGAGACAAAGAACATAAAACAAAATGCATTGGTCTACATAGAATAATGAAATTTTTTTATATTTGTAAAAAAGATGGCTATGTGTTAAAATTTGAAAAGTTAAATTTTCATTTTCTTTAAAGGTGAAAAGGATTCAAAGTATTTTATTTGAAACAGCAAGTATTGTATGAACAATGACAAAAACATAATCACTGATTTGTTTTCCAATTATCAATATCCGAACACTTACTCCAAGATGTAGATCCTTTCTGATTCGTTACAATATTTTCCCATTTTAATGGGACAGTCTGAAAGCTAAAATAAAATAAATGATTTAAAAAATTTTTATAAGTACTATAAAGAGTAATCCATTTAAATTATGTTTATATGTGTGTAATATATAATAATTAAAATATTGAAGAAATAGTGTGTATATATATATATCCATTGTTTTAAAGGCAAAACACTTTGTAGTATAAAAATCTAATTAATCCTTCTCATGAATTATTTCAATATAGAGACTTCTAGAGACCAAAACCATGTTACAGATCTGAAATAGAAATCAACACAGCAGCATATGCACATTAAAATTGATATAATTTTAAGACTGTCCATGGTCATTTGGAGGGAAAATATAAGCCATCTTGCTGATAGAATCAGGAGGCTCTCATATTCAGTCATTTAAACCAATGCAATTTCTAATGGTTTTACTTGTGCTGTGGTGAATTTACTATAAATCCCACCCGTGTGACAGATTCAATCAGTCCATTTGTTGGAATGACAGGTCATATTTGCAGCAGAATGATCCAGCATCAAATATTTCAAAATCACTAAAGATATTAAAAATGACAAAGAATGAAAAGAACAAGAAAATCTTAGTCAGTACAACACAGTTTCAGAAATAAAAAGCCACTTAGGTAACTACAAAATTACCTGTAACTTGCTGCTGAAAAGAAATTGCTATCAAATCTTACATTAAGAATATTCTGTACTTTAATTAGCTTCTTTGCTAAGTTTGACAGTATCCTCTTTGGCACAACTATTCTGTGTCATAATTTCCATTAAGAAGCAATAAAACACGCCAGAAAAAACACTCAGTACTTGGAAGCTTTGTCTTTGTGACCTTGAGGACATCTCCATACACTGATCTCCCCAGCTGGAGCATACAGTCCTTTGTCTCACAGTTGTTGCTGTTGTTTCGTCACTAAGTCGTGTCCATCTCTTTGCAAATCCATGGATTGTAGCCCATAGCCCACCAGGCTTCTCTGTCCAGGAGATTTTCCCAGGCAAGCATACTGCAGTGGGTTGCCTTTTCCTTCACCAAGAGATCTTCACCACCCAGGAATAGAACCTGCATCTCTCCTAGATTATAAGTGGATTCTTTACCACTGAGCCATAAAATGAAGACCCTCACAGTTGGGGCTTAGAAATCAAATTGTGAAAAATCATAATGATATGATGGTACTAAAAACTGCAAAGCAACAGATACTTGTAAAATGCAATAGCTATTTTCATAATTTGGTGTTAGGAAATTTGTTTAAATGAAAATTCCTCTGATTAACCTTTAAAATTGCTTTGTCTTAATAGTGCTTTGCAAATTGTGTGTTACTTTTGCCGCATAGAAATTAACTTTTTCCTTTTCACAGTAATTCATTTCCTATATATTTTCTGACTATCTCATTTTCATATATCTGCTGCTGCTGCTGCTGCTGCTAAGTCGCTTCAGTCGTGTCCGACTCTGTGCAACCCCATAGACAACAGCCCACCAGGCTCCAACCGTCCCTGGGATTCTCCAGGCAAGAACACCGAGTGGGTTGCCATTTCCTTCTCCAATGCATGAAAGTGAAAAGCGAAAGGGAAGTCACTAGGTAAGATTAAATAAGAGAAAGGCAAAAATTGCACTATAAGCTAATATACTAAAGTTATCTCTAATTTCTTTTAAAAAAATAATATAATATAAATAAAATATAAAATAATATAATATAGCATTAATCATTAATATATGGATAACCGATACAATTCTATAGCTAATCATATTATAATTAGAGAGTACATTACTGTATCTAACTATGTCTAACTATTGTCTAACTATGACAATTTTAGAGTCTTTTACGCTCTTAAATAGTTTCAATTTTTTGATGACACATTATAAGAGTTATACTTTAATATCTGACTGATTTATATCCATATAATTAGCATGCTATATTAGTAAAACAAAATTTAGAACTAATAATTACAATATTTTTACTCAAGGATTTGATAATGTTACTTATCCTTTAATCTAAAGATGAGGTTGCAATTTTTAAAATTGAAATATTTTTAATACCTCATCTTTTCCTTTGTTTTGGTTAGCAATAAAAATGTTTGAATAAGCAGGAAACATTTCCATAGATTTTAGAAAATTATGTGTGGTTATATATTTTGTCATCAAGCACTTTAACCAAATAGGAAATTTTCATTTTCTCAAAGTTCGAGTTTTCTTACAAAAAGGCTTTTGGGAAGAAATTTGATAGCTTAACTGAGTTATTTTAAAAACACAAGTGGAAATATGTAATCATAGGTATATCACTGATGGTTTATGATTTTTTTCTTCTGCAACATTACCGAATTTATTTCTAATACAATTTTGTGGAATCTTCAGGATTTTCTCTATATAATATCATCTATTTATGTCTTTCTTTTCAATTTGGATGCCTTTTACTTCCTTTTCTTGACCATATGCTCTAGCAAGGGTATCCAAGGTCAAGTTGAATAAAAAATAGTAAAACTATTACATAGTGTTCTTGGTACTTGGAGAAAAAAGTAAAGATGAAACAAAATTATAAATATTACATTTAACCTTCATAACAGCAAAAATATTATTGTTGTTTGACTTCATTGACAATACTGAATGTAAAATAGACAATTACACAAATCTTAATACTAAAAGCTTTGCCAATGATATGCCTAATTCATACTCTATATAATTTTAGTGAATAATTGCACAATTTTTCTATGTAAATTTTAGAACAATTTGAAGATATGAGTCATGTCCAAACATTTCAAAACATATAAGTAAGAAAGTAAGTGCTTTATTGACTACACCAAAACATTTGACTGTGTGGATCACAACAAACTCTGGAAAATTCTTAATGAGATGGGAATACCAGCTCACCTTACCTGCCTCCTCAGAAATCTGTATGCAGTTCAAGAAGAAACAGTTAGAACTGGACATGGAACAACAGACCAGTTCCAAATTGGGAAAGGAGTACGTCAAGGCTGAATATTGACACTCTGCTTATTTGACTTATATACAGAGTACATCATGCACAATGCCAGGCTAGATGAAGCGCAAGCTGGAATCAACATTGTTAAGAAAAACATCCATAATCTCAGATATGCAGATGACACCACACTTATGGCAGAAAGCAAAAAGAACTAAAGAGCATCTTGATGAAAGTGAAAGAAGAGAGTGAAAAAAATTGGCTTAAAACTCAACATTCAGAAAACTGAGATCGCGACCTTTGGTCCCATCAATTCATGGCAAATAGATGGGGAAACAATGGAAACAGTGAGAGACTTTATGTTGGGGGACTCGAAAATCACTGCAGATGCTGATTGCAGCCATGAAATTAAAAGATGCTTGCTCCTTGGAAGAAAAGCTATGACCAACCTAGACAGCAGATTAAAAAGCAGAAATTTTACTTTGCCAACAAAGGTCTATCTAATCCAAGCTATGGTTTTTCCAGTAGTCATGTATGGATGTGAGAGTTGTACTATAAAGAAAGCTGAGTGCCAAAGAATTGATGCTTTTGAACTGTGGTGTTGGAGAAGACTCTTGAGAGTCCTTTGATCTGCAAGGAGATCGAACCAGTCCAGTCTAAAGGAAATCAGCCCTGAATATTCTTTGGAAGGACTGATGCTGAAGTTGAAACTCCAATACTTTGGCCATCTGATGTGAAGAACTGACTCATTGGAAAAGACTCTGATGCTGGGAAAGATTGAAGGGGGGAGGAGAAGGGGACGACAAAGGATGAGATGGTTGGATGGTATCACCAACTCAATGGACATGAGTTTGAGCAGGCTCCAGGTGTTGATGATGGCTAAGGAAGCCTAGTGTGCTGCAGTTCATGGGGCTGCAAAGACCCAGACATGAATGAGCAACTGAACTAAACTGCAGTAAGTGTTAGTCTCTCAGTCATGTCCAACTCTTTGTGATCCCCATGGACTGTAGCCTGCTAGTCTCCTGTCCATGGGATTCTTCAGGCAAGAACACCAGAGTGGGTTCAGTGCAGTTCAGTAGCTCAGTCGTGTCGGACTCTTTGCCACCCCATGAATTGCAGCAAACCAGGCCTCCCTGTCCATCACCATCTCCCAGAGTTTACTCAAACTCACGGCCATTGAGTTGGTGATGCCATCCAGCCATTTCATTCTCGGTCATCCCCTTCTCTTCCTGCCCCCAATCCCTCCCAGCATCACAGTCTTTTCCAATGAGTCAACTCTTCTCATCCGGAGGCCAAAGTACTGGAGCTTCAGCTTTAGCATCATTCCTTCCAAAGAAATCCCAGGGTTGATCTCCTTCAGAATGGACTGGTTGGATCTCCTTGCAGTCCAAGGGACTCTCAAGAGTCTTCTCCAACACCACAGTTCAAAAGCATCAATTCTTCGGTGCTCAGCTTTCTTCACAGTCCAACTCTCACATCCATACATGACCACTGGAAAAACCATAGCCTTGACTAGATGGACCTTTGTTGGCAAAGTAACGTCTCTGCTTTTGAATATGCTATCTAGGTTGCTCATAACTTTTCTTCCAAGGAGTAAGCGTCTTTTAATTTCATGGCTGCAATCACCATCTGCAGTGATTTTGGAGCCCCAAAAAATAAAGTCTGACACTGTTTCCACTGTTTCCCCATCTATTTCCCATGAAGTGATGGGACCGGATGCTATGATCTTTGTTTTCTGAATGTTGAGCTTTAAGCCAACTTTTTCACTCTCCTCTTTCACTTTCATCAAGAGGCTTTTTTAGTTTCTCTTCACTTTCTGCCATAAGGGTGGTGTCATCTGCATATCTGAGGTTATTGATATTTCTCCCAGCAATCTTGATTCCAGCTTGTACTTCTTCCAGCCCAAAGTTTCTCATGATGTACTCTGCGTATAAGTTAAATAAGCAGGGTGACAATATACAGCCTTGACAGACTCCTTTTCCTATTTGGAACCAGTCTGTTGTTCCATTTCCAGTTCTAACTGTTGCTTCCTGACCTGCATATAGGTTTCTCAAGAGGCAGGTCAGGTGGTCTGATAATCTCATCTCTTTCAGAATTTTCCACAGTTTATTGTGATCCACACAGTCAAATGCCTTGGCATAGTCAATAAAGCAGAAATAGATGTTTTTCTGGAACTCTCTTGCTTTTTCCATGATCCAGCAGATGTTGGCAATTTGATCTCTGGTTCCTCTGTCTTTTCTAAAACCAGCTTGAATATCTGGAAGTTCACGGTTCACGTATTGCTGAAGCCTGGCTTGGAGAATTTTGAGCATTACTTTACTAGCGTGTGAGATGAGGGCAATTGTGTGGTAGTTTGAGCATTCTTTGGCATTGCCTTTCTTTGGGATTGAAATGAAAACTGACCTTTTCCAGTTTTGTGGCCACTGCTGAGTTTTCCAATTTGCTGACATATTGAGTGCAGCACCTCCACAGCATCATCTTTCAGAATTTGAAATAGCTCAACTGGAATTTCATCACCTCTACCAGCTTTGTTCGTAGTGATGCTTACTAAGGCCCACTTGACTTCACTTTCTAGGATGTCTGGCTCTAAGTGAGTGATCACAACATCGTGATTATCCGGAAGATAATCAAGATAATCTGGAAGATTATCATGAAGATCTTTTTTGTACAGTTCTTCTGTGTATTCTTGCCACCTCCTCTTAATATCTTCTGCTTCTGTTAGGTCCATAACATTTCTGTCATTTGTCGAGCCCGTCTTTGCATGAAATGTTCCCTTGGTATCTCTAACTTTCTTGAAGAGATCTCTAGTCTTTCCCATTCTGTTGTTTTCCTCTATTTCTTTGCATTGATCATTGAGGAAGGCTTTCTTATCTCTTCTTGCTATTCTTTGGAACTCTGCATTCAGATGCTTATATCTTTCCTTTTCTCCTTTGCTTTTTGCTTCTCTTCTTATCATTCCTTTTTCCAGGGAATCGTCCTGACCCACGGTTCGAACCCAGGTTTCCTCATTGCAGGGAGATTCTTACTGCCTGAGCCACCAGGGAAGTCCTTCAGTACATATAACTGAGCTAATTTGGATACATTTTTACTTGATTTTCCAGTTTCCTACTATACCCCATTAGATGAAATAACTTTTGAAGTAAATTTCAGTCTCCATGATGCATAGCACTATAGGTAAATGTGTAACATCATGATATTTTAATAATGAACTGGTCACAGGATTAAAAATCTCTACTGAGAGGCTTGACTCTTCAACCACAAGTTATGGAAGAAGTGGTTGAAGATATTTGGTTTGACATGACTTTAAAGGTATTCTTGTATTTAAGGGCTTCCCTGGTGGTGCAGAGGTTAAAGCGTCTTCCTGCAATGTGGGAGACCTGGGTTCGATCCCTGGGTCAGGAAGATCCCCTGGAGAAGGAAATGGCAACCCACTCCAGTATTCTTGCCTGGAGAATCCCATGGATGGAGGAGCTTGGTGGGCTACAGTCCACGGGTTGCAAAGAGTTGGACACAACTGAGCGACTTCACTTTTACTTTCACTTTAAATGTGGTAAAACTTGAAATATTCTTACAGAAAATCATCTATCTAATTTTGATACACTCTAGTTTCCAACTTAAAAAATTTTTGTTCTGACAATACACCTTCAAAATATGAACATCTATCTCCTAGACAGTTTTGATTATTGAGAAATAAAAGGTAATATATTTAAAAGAAGATAGTTGTGAGTATTACAGAAATAGAATGGTTAGGGATGGTGTAGAATAAGAGATTTACTAAAGAGCTTGGACTTGATGCATCCATGGTGGCAGATAGTCTTGGTCTGCCATTTCACCTCCATCATCTATTCTTGGAGTCTAAAGGCACAGAACATGTGTTAAGGCTCAAAACATGAACAAGAAGTAGAGAAGAGCAATGACAAAAGAAATTCCTATCTGCATCTCATGGGAGCCAAAATGGACCCTTCTCATTCCAAGTCTCCAATCTCAATGTCATGGATGACTCATAGAAGAAGCTATCATTCTAGCAAAGAATCAAACTTGTACTTGGCTTGGAGCTGAGAAGTTAACAGAGTTGCAGCAGGAGCTGGAGATCTGAGCTGGGCTGCTCATCATGCCAAAAACGTTTGTGAGCAGATCTGCAGAAAATTTGATGAGCTGCATAAGAGCAAGACCTTATCAACCTGCATAGAAGGTGGCAGAGGGTGAGATGGTTTGATAACATCATCAGCTCAGTTCACATGAACTTGAGCAAACTCCGGGAGATAGTGGAGGACAGGGAAGCTCGGCGTGCTGCAACCCATGGGGTTGCGAAGAGTCAAACATGACTAGGTTACTGAACAACAGAGTGAACGGAGTTATTGCTTTTTTTTTTTCACCTTCCAAGTCTCACATAGATAACCCTTGTGTCCGAATTTAAGCAAAACATTTAAAAAAAAATTCTGGTAAGTATAGTTCAGTTTAGATGTCAACACATTTGAAAGCCACCATAGACCATCCCTTGTCAGCTAGGCACCCAACAGACCTCTTTTAACCACACGTAACTTCCAAATAAAGATGACAGCAATGTCATACTTCTGCCTAATATTACACATCTACCACGTATACCACCATAAGCATGCTAACTAACTTCCTCATAATGGGTACAATGTCCTTTTTTCCATTTTCAGTAATACTCATTCTTCTGGCTGAGTCAGTCTCTCTAATATCTTATAACTAAAATATCGGACAGGGAACTTTTCAGAACGCTCGGTGAAAGGCGGAGGAGCGGCGGCTGCCCCAGCTGCGCACAGCAAAGCGCTCCTTCCCGCTCCCCGACACCGGCATCAGCCCGCTCACCGGCTGTAGAAAATGGTGAAAGAAACCACTTACTATGATGTTTTGGGGGTCAAACCCAATGCCACCCAAGAAGAATTGAAAAAGGCTTACAGGAAACTGGCCTTGAAGTACCACCCTGATGAGAATCCAAATGAGGGCGAGAAGTTTAAACAGATTTCTCAAGCTTACGAAGTGCTCTCTGATGCAAAGAAAAGGGAATTATATGACAAAGGAGGAGAACAGGCAATTAGAGAAGGTGGAGCAGGTGGTGGTTCTGGCTCCCCCATGGACATCTTTGATATGTTTTTCGGAGGAGGAGGCAGGATGCAGAGAGAGAGGAGAGGTAAAAACGTTGTGCATCAACTTACAGTAACTTTAGAAGATTTATATAATGGTGCAACAAGAAAACTGGCTCTGCAAAAGAATGTGATTTGTGACAAATGTGAAGGCTGCGGTGGTAAGAAAGGAGCAGTAGAATGCTGTCCCAATTGCCGAGGTCCTGGAATGCAAATAAGAATTCTTCAGATAGGACCTGGAATGATTCAGCAAATGCAGTCTGCATGCATGGAGTGCCAGGGCCATGGGGAGCGGATCAGTCCTAAAGATAGATGTAAAAGCTGCAACAGAAGGAAGATAGTTCGAGAAAAGAAAATTCTAGAAGTTCATATTGACAAAGGCATGAAAGATGGCCAGAAGATAACATTCCATGGTGAAGGAGACCAAGAACCAGGACTGGAGCCAGGAGATATTATCATTGTTTTAGATCAGAAGGACCATGCTGTTTTTACTCGACGAGGAGAAGACCTTTACATGTGTATGGACATACAGCTGGTTGAGGCATTGTGTGGCTTCCAGAAGCCAATATCTACTCTTGACAACCGAACCATAGTCATCACTTCTCATCCAGGTCAGATTGTCAAGCATGGAGATATCAAGTGTGTGCTAAATGAAGGCATGCCAATTTACCATAGGCCATATGAAAAGGGTTGCCTAATAATTGAATTTAAGGTAAACTTTCCTGAGAATGGCTTTCTCTCTCCTGATAAACTCTCTTTGCTGGAAAAACTTCTGCCTGAGAGGAAGGAAATAGAAGAGACTGATGAAATGGACCAGGTAGAATTAGTGGATTTTGATCCAAATCAGGAAAGACGGCGCCATTACAATGGAGAAGCATATGAGGATGATGAACATCAGCCTCGGGGTGGTGTTCAGTGTCAGACCTCTTAGTAGGGCCTGTGAACAACACTCACTGCTGGTGTTTTATTTGCAGTAGTGATTGAGTGAAGGACTATAATCATAATATGCTCACTACTTGCTTTTGTTTTAATATTTAACTATAGTAGTGTTTAAAAGTTAAACGAAGAATAAACTCGAATATAAAAGCTAAAAAATAAATAAATAAATAAAATATCGAACAGTTTAATTACTTAGTATTTTCAACTTTGATGTTAGATGCTAGAAGAATGAGAGATGGAAAATGAAAAATAGTTGTTTAAACTATATATCCATAAAAATTAGGAAGAAATACCCATAACTCTTGCAGTCCTCATATCTGCAAGTAGTAACATGAGTGTAACTGATATGTATCTCACTTCTTCTATTCCATTCCATGTCTCCTTGGCCTTCAAATGGTTGAAGGTCTTTGCTTACAGGAGTAACTCAAATTTTAACACCCTCTGAACTGATTTACTGAATTGATACAGTCCTCCCTGAAATGGATTGTAGTTCTCCACTGACTCAATTTGCAGGATGTAGGATAGCTAAGAGGCATCCCGGAGAATCTTCTGAGTTCTACACATAACTCTTTTTTCATTCACATTGTATAGTTAGTAACCCAATTACCTCCTGAAATTCAAGATCAACCACCACAACTAGCACACTCATTATGCCTGACAATATATGGTCATCTGTAGCCCAAAAGTGGAGAAGGCAATGGCACCCCACTCCAGTACTCTTATCTGGAAAATCCCATGGATGGAGGAGCCTGGTGGGCTACAGTCCATGGGGTCGCAAAGAGTCGAACATGACTGAGCGACTTCACTTTCACTCTTCACTTTCATGCATTAGAGAAGGAAATGGCAACCCACTCCAGCGTTCTTGCCTGGAGAATCCCAGAGATGGTGGAGCCTGGTGGGCTGCCATCTATGGGGTCGCACAGAGTCGGACGGACACGACTGATGTGACTTTGCAGCAGCAGCCCAAAAGAGCCAATTGCATGTGTTTTAAGCCACTCAATCCTGTCTGACTCTGCAATCCTACGGACTGTGGCCCTCCAGACTCCTCTGTCCAAGGGATTCTCCAGGCAAGAATACTGGAGTGGGAAAAAAAAAAAAAAAAAAGAATACTGGAGTGGGTTGTAATGCCCTCTTCCAGGGGATCTTCCCAATCCAGAGATTGAACCCATGTTTCTTACCCTCCTGCATTAGCAGATGAGTTCTTTACCACTAGGGCCACCTGGGAAGCCCAAAAGAGCCAAGAGGCAGTCTCAACTTGCAGTTTAAAATAATCCACAGTGTGTTTGGTGGTGAATGTTGAAACTAAGACTACTAGATCAGCAGTGTCCAAACTTTGGGGGATAAAAAGCAAGATTTCATTACTGAATAAACAGGGGTAATATTGAAGAAGCTATACCCACTAATGGTCCTTGATTACTGAACCCATGAATGCTAGCTTAGGAAAAAGCCAGAATATATATATTACAAGCTAAAAGAAATTGCCCCAATCCAAACTACAGCACTGGAAGATTTGATTTCTATATACAAATTGCAGGGAGCTTCCCTGGTGTCTCAGTGGTAAAGAACCCGTCTGCCAATATAGGGGACACAGGTTCAATCCCTGGATCAGAAAGATCCCCTGGAGAAGGAATGGCAACCTGCTCCAATATTCTTGCCTGGGAAATCCCATGGACAGAGGAGCCTGATGGGCTATAGTCCATGTGGTCACAAAAGAGTCAGACACTACTGAGCTACTAAACAACAACAACATAAAAATTGCAGGAGAAATAGTCAGGAAGCATTATTCTTGCTTTGATTGTGTATTTTGAAATGCACTCTTTTCCTCTAGATTTGCTTGACTGATGCACTGCATTTCAACTCTGCAATTTCTGTCTTGTCACTATTCCACTGAAGTATCAATCTTTATTTTCTAAGTGATGCTGATTATTGAGAAATAAGAGGTAGTATACTGGAATAGAAAAAATAGAGGTGTGGAGGTAGATAACCTAGTAACTTCTTGGCCTTATCATGAACAAGCAATGCTCTTCAGGGATTTAGTTAATGTCTGCAACTTTAACCCTTCTCATCTTTAAATGGGTATAATAACAACCTCACAGTGTTTCATGAGACTTAGATAAAGTATATATAAATCAGATAAAAATAGGCACATAATAAGCATTACTATTCTGATTACACTTTTAATAGAGAAATATATACTTTTCCATAAATTAACCAGATTAAATATTATAAGGAAATAGAAATTACCATAAATCAAATAATTTTATTCAAAATACATCTGAGAAGTTGCTTTTTTGCTATTTGTCTTGCATAACAAATACTGAAACAGTACACTTACATTTGTTTTTACATATCTCAGTTAATTATTGGAAGAATCCAATTATATTTATTTAAGTATTTAAATAAATATTTTTAAAGGTTAATCTTTTATTAAATATATGCCATATGTTTATATTTTATATGAATTTATTCAATTTATCTATAATATTTTTATTTGTAAATCTGACAGAAATTTCTTTTTCCATTGTTGTTTGGCAGTTTATTTTCCATCAGAGTTTAGTATGAATCTATATTGTTAGTCAAATCCCTAAGCAGCCTTTTAACTAAAATCAATGAACTTATAGAAAGCTGAATTAATAGTTAATGGTGGATTAAATATATGTGTGTGTGTATATATATATATATATATATATATGTATATATATATATATATATAAAATCTATCCAATCTTTGATTAATCTGGCTGCATAAATGTGCCCAGAGCATGATTTTTTTTAAGATACAGTGAAGTAAAATATATGAGCACTTGGTCAAGATTGACAAAGGGTGTTTTGGATCTTTCATTCTTTTTTATTTTAATTCCAAAGTATCTCAAATCACTCATAAAAACATGGCCAAAGGTATCTATTTTCATTTAGCATGTGTGTTCTCTAATCTTATTTATATTCTAATGTCTAGTTAAACCATGGCATCATAAATTCCTAAAATAAATTTCCCTCTTTATATTAAGTGTCCAAATTACTTCCCTGTTTATTCTAAGTGTTCATATTCTGAGAAGACACCTGTTTGCTCTATTCTAGGTTAATATTTATAAGAATAAGGTCTGAAATCATCAACCCTTTCAATAATTCTTTAGAAACTTAATGCAAAAAAACAATAATTGTATAGAAACATTCTGAGCTTTTAGTTGTAAATTGATGGAAGATAAAAGAAGTTATGATGGCAATTATGTAAATGAATGTAGAAAATTAGCTTGCCACTGTACTTATTTCAGGAATAATTTTAGAAGCTAGAGGCAAACAAAGGAATTAGAGATGAGCCAGTTCAACAACACAACACTGTCATTGACATAAATGGCTTCCATTCATTTGAACATCACAGAGACAATACCAATCTTTATTTTTTTAAATTGTTGCTGATTTATGTATTTGTCTTCAGTATTTTTCGCTTGTTGAGTTAAAATGTAAGTATTTCAAGAATTGCTGGGTTGAAACACAAAACATTTGAAAAGGTTAAACCTTTCATATATAATGGGAAAGTAACCCACCCACTTAAGAATAGTTTAAAAAAAGATTTCTGTAAATGAAACAAGAAGTTGATAATAAATAGAATCTACTTCTCCTACTAAATTTTGCTATAGGCTGTAATTTTTCCAATCTATCATTGTCCATTTTGAAGAAGTCAGTTTTCATTTATTTAATGTCATGCATTCACATCTCAAGAATTCTCAAAATAAACTGCACATGACATGCACAAGAAATGTAAGTGATATATAGTTGAGTGTGATGTGCAAGAGACACATTGGTGAAAATGTGAAATCTTTTCAGACAATAAATCTATGGAAAGTAAGTGTAACTTTCTCTCCATCCTTCTATCAATAGCTTCACCACCAATAATATATGTTTGTCTAAACTTAATTTTAATGATAATGCACTATGGACTTTGAACTCTATGAGAAATGAAAAAGCAATTCTTATTCCTTCCAAAGCCTTACAATCTAGGGAAAGTATATAAAGGAAAAATTAACAGAGTAGGTTAGTTTTATACTCCAGAGACTGAGAGATACGAGTAATAATCAATGGAAGACCAAAGGAATGAACCTACAGAGATGGTGGTTTGTGAAAGATAATGCTAATAAATGCTTAATAAGTATTAGCTATGTGCTATGTCCTCCCTAACTACTTTATAAACATATTCTAATTTAATCTCACAATAGTATTATGGAATTGTTTCCCCAACTAAACAGATGGAGAAAAGAGCTAAAATCAAGTTGTTCAGAGTTACACCATTAACAAAGTGCCACAACTTGGATTTTTCCTACTTTGAAACTTAATCTGAATAAAAAGTAGGATAAACAAGACCTTGAAGTTAAGGAGGGGGAAAAACGACAATTGTAAGGAAGCATACGTGCTAGTGGTAAAGAACACATCTACCAAGGCAGGTTAGACGTAAGAGACACTGGTTTGATCCCTGGGTTGGGAAGATCCCCTGGAGGAGGGCATGGCAACCCAGTCTGGGATTCTTGCCTGAAAAATCCCATGGACAGAGAAGCCTGGGGAGCTGCAGTCCACTGGGTCACACAGAGTTGGACACGATACACACAAGGAAGCATACATGTCACATTCAAAACCCTAACACAGGAAACACTAGGGAACATATTTCTAATATATTTCTAATGCCACATTCTGATTATAAATGAACAAAGATGAGTTTGTTTATTGTTATGTTTGTATATAAAAAAATAATAAAGTTTTATCTTTGGTTTCTAGAAACTGAGAGTCTCTATCAAGAATATTAATTTATAGTTCTAATTATTGATAAGATCCTGAACCACCTAATACTCTTTTCTTACTAATTTATTTTAATTAGAGGATAATTACTTTACAATATTGTGATGGTTTTTGTCATACATCAATATGAATCAGTCACAGGGATACCTGTGTCCTCTCCATCCTGAATCCCTCCTCCCACCTCCCTCCCCACCCTATCCCTCCAGGTGTCACTGGCTTTGGGTGCCCTGCATCATACATCAAACTCTCTCTGGTTATCTGTTTTACACATGGTAATGCATATGTTTCAATGCTGCCAAGCATTGTGACAAATATTTTAAATCCCTCAGGCCCAGACTACAGGTTTGTGGACACAGCATCACAGCCCCAACTAAGAAATCAGAAAAAAAGCCTTAAAATCATACAATTTTTTAGTCTTGATTTTTCAATTTTACTTATGCCTGTAGAGCTACTCTGGAATAACGTTTACTGAAACTTTTTTTTTTAACTATTGGAATATTCTGTGTGAAAAGTTTCAAATAGAAAAATGGTTTGCCTATTTTTCAAAAGTTGTTGTCTATTTATTTATTTTAATTAGGATAGAACTGCTTTTCAATGTTGTGTTAGTTTCTGCTGTACAGCAATGTGAGTCAGCTATTTGTATACGGATATTCCCTCCCTCTAGAGCCTCTCTTTCCCCACCACCGCCATTCCACCCCTCTAGACCATCACACAGCCCCGAGCTGAGCTCCCTGCGCTATATACAGCTGCTTCCCACCAGCTGTCTATTTTACACATGGCAGTGTCCATACGCTACTCTCATATGAGAGAGTAATGCTACTCTTTCAAATTGTCCCGCTGTCCCCGTCCCTTCTTGCATCCACAAGACTGTTCGCTACATCTTTGTCTCCATTCCTGCACTGCAAATAGGTTCATTAGTGCCATTTATCTAGATTCCATATATATGTGTTAAAGTACAATATTTGCTTTTCTTTTTCTGACCTACTGCACTCTGTATGACAGACTCTAGGTTCATCCACATCACTGCAAATGATCCAATTTTGTTCCTTTAATGACTGACTACTATTTCATTGTATATATATACACCACATCTTCCTTATCGTTCATCTCCTAATGGACATTTAGGTCACTTTCAGGTCCTAGCCATTGTAAATAGTGCTGCAATGAGCACTGGGGTACATGTGTCTTTTTGAATCATGGTTTTTCTGAGGGTATATGCCCAGTAGAAGGATTGCTGAGTCATATGGTAGCTTTATTTTTGTTTTTCTAAAGATCCTCCATACTGTTCTCCACACTGATTGTATCATACATTTTTAGGAATTGCATTCTCATGGGAGAGAAAAACAGAAATTTTTAAACTAGCAAGTTTCTAGCTTCCAATGTAACTGGAAAATTCTTTATATGCACTTAAAATTCCTTGCAAACTAATATTGGAAATTAATAAATGGTTATTGAATGTTAACAGTATTTAACATATTTTAATGTTATGACATTAAAATAATAAGATATTCATTTTAATTTTGAAGTACATATCATTATATCAGAATTTAAGTAAATAGAATCTATAGATTAACAGGAAAAAAAGTTTTGAGATTAAATGGAAAAAATAGAATATATGTGACAGTAAAATATAAAACCAATTTGATCTCTGGTCCTCTGCATTTTATAAACCCAGCTTGTACATCTTGACGTTCTTGTTTCACATACTGCTGAAGTCTAGCATCACTGACTCAAAGGACATGAATTTGAGCAAACTCCGGGAAATAGTGAAGGACAGAGAAGCCTGGCAAGCTGCAGTCCACAGGTTTGCAAATAGTTATACATGACTTAGCAACTGAACAACAACACAAATATATAAAACATTAGGAAAATAAAATTTGCATAGAACTTATAAATCTGACAGTCATAAGAAATGTAATAAAAGTTATACATATTTGCAAGGCTCAGCTCTGGCATACTAGTAAACCAGCTATTTTGGAAGGGGAGCGGTATCCTGGTTTGCAGTACTTGCCAATTTCCATGGAATAAACATTCCCCCTTCCATCCGTCCATCCCATGTTCAGTTGCATCCAACTCTTTGTGACCCCATGTACTGTTTCCTGACTGGTTCCTCTGTCCATGGAATTCTCCAGGCACCAAAACTAGAGTGGGTTACCATTTCTTCCTCCAGCAGATGTTCCTGATCCAGGGATTGAACTTGCATCTCCTGCATTGCACATTTAAGCCATCAGGGAAGCCTGTAAACACTCCTATCATGGTCAATTTCAACTTTTCAATACAAAATCGCTGAACTGGACAGAGGAGCCTGGAGGGCTGCAGTCCAATGAGTCACAAAGAGCAGCTAAGCATGCACTACTAAGATATAGCAGAGAGTGGCCAAAAACAAACAAATATAAATAAGAAGAGGTAATGTAGGCTTTGGTTTCTTCTGTTAAGGTTTGTACTTTATGTGGCAGATCAATTGTTTTGAAACCTCTGTTTAAAACAGCAGAGGCATTTTATGGTAGATACTATTAGTTATTCACAATCTTCTAGTATTATTTATTCATAATCTTTCCTACTCTTCATGCCCTTCCTATGATTTCACTGTGGGTTTTAGATGCTTCTTTGCAATATGACATTGCAGACCACTGTCATTCAAGCATGTAGGGTATCAGCAAGCTTTTAAAGACATCTGCATTGTTTAATTTGGAGATCTGCATGCTACATGAAGGATGGTGCATGTGTTTTCAATCATGTCCGACTCTTTAAAACCTTATCGACTATGCTCACCAGGCTCCTCTGTTCATGGGATTCTCCACGCAAGAATATTGGAATGGGTTACCATTTTCTTCTCCAGGGGATCTTCCAGACCCAGGGATCAAACTGGGGTCTCCTTCAACTCTTTACTTGGCAGGTGGATTCTTTTACCACTGAACCACGTGGGAAGTCCCTTAGTACCCTGACCAGGGATCAAACTCATGCCTCCTGAATTGGGAGCACAGAGTTTTCACCATAGGAACACCAGGGAAGTCCCATGGCTACAAAGAGCCACTTATGCCAGAAAGAAAGACGTGTGGAAGAAACTTGGAATACCTTCAGCAGAATCACCTCAACCAATCCAAGGACCTACAATCAAGAAAAGTAAATGTTTGTTACTATAAGATACTGACATTTGGAAGATATTCTTTGCACAGCATTATTACAGTGGTCATTGACTAATCCTTTTTCTTCAAATATAATCATAGTTGGACTTAATAAAATACACAAAGCAGGATTACTATCATTGGTTGATTGGTTATGAGAGACTCAAGGCACCACTTGAGTTAGTTTCTGTTTTTTAACCTATTTCTGATGGCCTCAATTTGAAAAAAAAATTCAGTAGTTAGCTGGGAATATGAAATGCTTTTAAGGGGAGGAGTAATATGGTTAGATTCCTGTGTGTGTGTGTGTGTGTGTGTGTGTGTGTGTGTGTGTGTGTGTGTGTGTGTGTGTGTGGATGTTTTAATGCCAGTCTAGTAGCAGAAGGGTGAGTAAGAGAAGATGAGACCAAAGGGAGAGAGAGTGTGTTGTTGAAGTAGAAGAGAGATGTTGAGGGTCTGGACCAAGTAGGGGGAGAAAGAGAAGGAAATGGATGTAAGACACTTATCCAGGTAACTAGAAAAGTGTCTGAGGAGTGGTCTCTCCCCGAGGATTAATTAATACATTTAAGACAACAAAGATCTAGCATTTTTACCTCACCTCACCACGTGTACATTTAAAATCATCTGACAGAACAGTGGAGTGACTAATTCTAACATATATCACATAGTGGTGGACGAGCACAAATAAATCCACGGCACATAAGGAACATTTGGAAAAATGATGAAACAGGATCAGCAGGTAATGTTAATATATTATACATCACGTGTTTTTTTCTCATGTAAATTTCAATAAAAGATCACAGAGGATGAGGATGACGGCGATTATCATAAAATCATGACTTCTCTAAGTAAGGATAAAGCACTAATAAAACATCAGCCTGATAGACTGAAATGAGAAACTACACAGAATTTTTTAAAGTAAGGAAATTGCCATTTCAATAATCATGATAATAAAAAAGAACATGAGGTCTGGCATTAAATAAAACAGTAGATAAGAGAAGATAACATATAGTTTCATAGACCTTTTAGTTTACTGGACTCTCAATAACCATAGTATGAAGCAATCAGGCTCCTCACACAGGCTGATCTTTCAGGAACTGTGTGTGAGTCAAGTGAGAATCCTGAGCAGTGGCCACCATATGGAAACAATGACAGGTCAAAGAGGAATTGGAGACAAGTGCTCCTGCTCAGGAAGATCTCAGTGGAGGCCAAAGGGTGTAATCGTCTGGTTCCCTAATTTATCGTCTCATAACAGCACCCTTAGATCTTGATGCCGAATCAGAGCGCTAAGCATCACTTCAAGAAAGTAAGTGCTTAGCTGTGGATCACAGGGCAGGTCTGCTTTGATCCTCAGGGTCTGCAGACTGGTGAATTGGAAGCTTGAAGTTTCCACATTGAAGGAAACAACTTTGATATAAGCCTTGGGGCTGAAATATCAAGAAAGGACTTCTAAGAATCAATTGATGATAAAAGCTCTATTCTGTTTTAAGTTACTTTTGTGTATGTGAAAAGAATGGTACCAATTATTCTGTTTGCTAAGCTGGTTGGTTGTTCCCAGTGGCAGGATGCCCATACTTCATAGTAAAGGGATGCTGACCCACAGAGACTTGTCAAATTAAAGCTTTAACGTAAGGGGAAAAAAAATATATCAAGAACCTTAGAACCTTCAGAAAATATTTCCACATAAGTAATATCATATGGAATAGAAAGTATAAATGTTCAACTGCTTCAGTAAATGTGTAAATAATGAGCTTAAAGTGTCGCTCATACTAAATAAAATAAACTAATGCAAACAGCTGTGAGCAATGAGAATATCCAAAATAAAGCTTTACTAAAATAGGAGGTCATGAGTAAAGTTGAGATTAGGTAAAGGTTTGCAGTTATTGGAAATTTAGAATGTAAGACATCCTCAGTGGAGAAAGGATGTCAAGAAATGAAACAGCCATAGTATAGAAATGATCAGTTACAAACAGGTAACTCACAGAAAAAAAAAAAAAAAAAGACTTTAAACATATGAGTAGATATTCAATTTCATCTAGATTATTGAAATTAAAATTAGAACTACAATGAGCAAAGAGAGCTACCATTTTTTACTTACAAGATTGTTAAAAGCCAAGAGACTTACTACAGTCTGTTCTGGTAAGCCATATTTTCATACATTGCTTATGATAATAAAAATAAGCTTCTATTAAAAATTAAATAAAAGTGATAAAACCAAGGGAGATCAGTGGTGATGATATGTCATGAACTAATAATGATTAACTCAGCAGTGTACCTAAAGCTTAAAAAATAACTGGAAACAAGATCAAGAAGTAATTGCTAAATTCAGTTGTGAAATAAGATTTAGCATTAAAATTCCCAAATATAAAGATATTTTTGGTTGCTTATATATCTTTAGCACACCATACAATGTATTGCATAAGTTATTTACTCATCTATCAATCAGTTTTTAAATTTTACCCTTCATTCTGAGGACTGTATTTGGATGTTGTGAATATAAAAATAAACCAATATATCTTGTTTTCAAGCAGCTCATAATCTACTGAAGAGACAGAAACTGATCAGTTTCACTACATAATGTTAAGTAGTAGAAATGATACACATACTGATCTGAAAAAATTGGGTCAGATAACTTTTAAATTAAAATAGACGATAATTCTAAGTATTCTGGCTTACTTTTTATGGGCAATTTCTTCCTTTACTGTCCAAGAAAAATATTTGATGCCTTTTGTTACTCCTAAATCCTCCAATACTTCCTTCCCTATTCTTAATCTGAACTGATAACTTGATTTCCTTCGATGAGAAATTAATGGCTAAAAACCATCATATCCACTCATCTACTTGTGTCTATGCCTGTACACATTTCACTCTTTCATACTGTCATGGAACATTTGCCCATGCTCCTAACTTCTTGATCCTCTTCTCTTTTCTCATAGAATTTAGGTCTTGATCATTTTACATTTTCTCTTCGCTTTAATACAATATATACGCTAACAATTTCCTAACTTATGCTTCCAGGTCAGACTTTCTACACAAACCTGTATAAAACCTCTCCAATTTTGTGTCCAATAGAAATCTTATACATTAAGAAACTAAAAGTGAATTTCTAAAATAGACTTCCCTAAAAACAAGCTTTATCTCCTACTACTTTCTCACATAAATCTACTTTAGATTTTCAAAGGACAACAATCATTTGATATTTCCAAGGAAGATGCCAGTAATTCATGATCCCCTAATTCATAAATTCTACAATAGCAAACTTTTTCTCTTCTAAAATTCAGGAAAATATGGCTAAGACTTTGTGTAAGCCAGTCAGAGCTTCAAAGAAATTCACTGAACATATAAAAATGTGTGGGAAACAACAGCGCTTCTTTGAATATGGCTGCACAATTACTTTCCCAATGCTAAGGTGCTTGTACAGGTTTGTGATCCAAATCTGTGATGCATACATTACTATACCTATTTATGAGCTTTCTATTATTCACAAAAAATGAGTGTTAAATCCTTATATGCCCACAAATTCCAAGAGTATTAATTACATTATGCATATAATTTTAACAAGGATTATCAACTATAATGTTACTCATGTATGTCTTGTAGGTGTAACTAAATTTTTAACCTATCCCTGACCTATCCACAGAAATATCTGTTTCTCTGAACTTTCAGAACAAGTAACACTTAAACTACATATATACAAGATTTAGCAAGGACTCACAAAGAGTGCTGAGTCCAGGTTTCATTACTAGCACCATTTTCAGATGAAGATCTAAATTTAGGAAAGATAAAACCAGTTACCAAAGTCGGGTCCCATACTTTCTTTATATTTAGTTTACTTTCATATTTTGACCAACCCCATTACAATAACTGTCAATAGTAATTAATGAAGCTAATTATAATACCTAAAAGTAGACTACCAGCCCCTAGTGAAATGTTCTCATGTACAGATACAGAAAACATAAGAATAACTCAATAAATTTTTGTTGATTAAGGGATTATAAAAGCTGCATAGTAGAGGGCAACATAGTGAGGTACAATAACTCTTACAAAATCAGTGTGTAAAAGATCAAAATTTTAAGGATAAATTTTTGTCTGAATGTATTTTCATATACTTTAGTCCCACTTACCACAAGAAATTGAGAGTGAGCATTCATGTTATAATTTTTCCACTTTCAAAAAACCTCTCAAATTAGGTTTCTAGAGAAAATTATAAAAACTCTGACTGAGAACTTTCTTCACCGAGATTGCTCCACAAAAATATAGTTTAACAATACGATTGCTAACTACTAATGACCAAAATGTAATTAAAGCTAGATAGCTCTTAAAAGGAATGTGAGAGATCATTTATAAAGTACTTTAATATCACAAGAGTAACAAGTTGAATCAATCTGCATATTTATTTCGTTTCAAAAACCGAATTAAAAGCAACAATGAGAAAAAACTCCTCAAATCAACCTAGGCATTGGTGGCAAAGAAAAATACTACTAGAGATAAAATTTTAAATATAAATTCACTGTGCATAAAAACATACTATAGGAAAGAGATGCAAACAGACACTTATTTTCTCAACAATCACAAGCTAGAGAAGAACTAATTGAAAACCAATAAATTAAGTACAGTGCAGCCAGCGGTCTCTAGCTAAGTCAGCCTATCCATCAATAGGTCATTCTCAGTTAATTAAGTGAAGGCATAATCAGCTTAATTTATGTAGTTCACAGAAGTTAATGATATCATAGTACAGTACCTGACGTTTGGCCTGTCCATATAATTCGTTTTATACATGCCGTTCTTTCTGCTGCTTCTCAGATAGGGCACCTTATTTCTGCAGCTTGCCTTCAGTGCTTGTCTTCCTGCAGAAAATGGGAACATTAACAATTTAAAATAAGAAGAAGAAGATAAAAGATCACGAAACGAAAGTTATTTTAAGATGGCCTGCTGTTTCAATGAATTATTTTATATTACACAAATTGCAACAATGAGATTTTCTAGAACAAAAGCAAATATTAAAATCAGGTTGGCATAAATGTATATGATATGCAGATATAGAATACTAAAAGATGAACCAGCAAAGAAATCTATAAAAATATCCTGCATTTTATATATATATATGAAATTAAAAGATACAAAAATTATTCGATATACTTATAATCTGTGTTGCATTTCAGCACTAGATTTTATACCTGCTAGGGGACCACCTTCTTTCTCAGGAAGAGAGTTTCTTTCCACTGTCTCTGTAGCTCATCTTCTCTTTTCTGAAGCTGCAAGTTTATACACAAAGACAAACCACAATGTCAACCAATTGGACCTCACTTAAGGAACCTAGGAGATCGATTTGTAAAGCAAAGAATGAACAGGACCCTATTTCTGAAGTACGTTGCTCAAACTGTTCTTTCATTAAAAGATGCTCTTTCTTATTGATTTTGGCTTAAGTAATGAGAAAGCTTATCCAAAAATCTTTAGCATTTGGGCTCAAGTTAAGGAAATCAATACAGTCATTTCCCATTTGAACTGCATATGTGAGTTTTATGTACAAGAGACAAGACAAAGCCAAATTCAGATAAATCAATAGCATTGTCGATAGAACATGAAACTGACAAACGGTGTTTTTCAGCAATTAAAGTGAGCTGTAAACATACAAAGACTAATCAATTTCAATGTTGTGCCATTAACAGTTTTTAATTGGCAAAAAAGTTATGCATGAATGTGATTCCCTAGGAATGAAGAGCAGAGAACCACCTCACATCAAGTGGGACAATTTTATCACTTTTTATAAACACAGATAACTCTACATCTGCCAAATAAATTAAAACTTTAATGAGGCAGACTATTTGAGTATCACATAATACATAAGCCAGTGAAATTTTCTACAAACCTAGTAATGATATACATACTAACTGCATTCTTTGTTTCGCAATATACTATTTCAAACACTGCTTTAAATTTTCAAAAGTTCTAACATATATTGTATCTGTTAATGAAATAAAATTAAAATTGTTGCTATTTTTAGTCACTAAGTCATGTCTGACTCTTTAAGACCTCATGGACTGTAGTTCTTCAGGCTTCTCTGTTCTCTACTATCTCCAGGAGTTTGCTCAAATTTAAATACTTTGCATCTAAATTTAAATAATAGCATTATTCCTAAATTTGAGAAATTAAAGCCTAAGGTAAAGTTCTACATTTCTTCCATGTTACATTCTTCAAAAAGACACAAAAAAGCCTTTAAAAATTATTTTTGGTAATGCATAGAGGATTCTAACATTTATTCAAATGACTCAAAAAGTGTTTTGTGTCCATGATAACCTGCAATAAAATATTGAGCCATTATGGTTTGCCATTACCCTGAAGTATTCAGGAAAATTGCACTGACGATAGCCAAATATAATTCATAATACATTAAGATAGGCATATCATTAAAATGCAGATAAAACCATTGTTTTTAATAAAAAATGGTATAACAAAAGTAAAAGGTTAATTGAAAAGCAAAATAAACTACCGAATTTAGTAAGGCACATTACCTAGATTAACAGAAATCAATGAAATCATTAAAACAATTAATAACTTAGAGCTCCATTCAGACTAAGATAAACTTTGTGGCTATTAGAATGCGGATACAAGGCTACAGAGACATATCTTTTCTGACTGGGTAATTTCCTCTCCTCTGTAACAGTTCAGTAATATATGCAAGTGGCATTATACGGTCACCCATTTCTTCTTGTCAGACAGATCCTTCATGCTTTTCACTTGTCTATGCTAAGTGAATCATAAGAACCACAGTCTTTACAGAAGAGAACATATTTCCCCCCAGTGTTCAGAATATAAAATGGGCCATTAAAGCATCAATAATATTAATCAAAACCTCATAATTGTTCAGTCTATTCCCTGGTTAGAGAATGTAGAGTCCTACCCATCCCCCAATCAGACTCACAGATGTACTATAGCAAAGACAGGCACAGATGTCTTCTCAATGCATATGAGGGTATACCTAAATCCATCATGTACTTTTCTGAAGATCATATTCTGGGAAGAAACTGAAAAAAGCACCATTAACTTCATGAGTTACATGAACAGAAAAAAATTATAAATACTCTTTCAGCTCAGTGCCGCTGCTGCTGCTGCTAAGTCACTTCAGTCGTGTCCGACTCTGCGTGACCCCATTGACGGCAGCCCATCAGGCTCCCCCGTCCCTGAGATTCTCCAGGCAAGAACACTGGAGTGAGTTGTCATTTCCTTCTCCAATGCATGATAAGTGAAAAGTGAAAGGGAAGTCGCTCAGTCGTGTCCGACTCTTCGTGACCCCATGGACTGCAGCCTACCAGGCTCCTCTGGCCATGGGATTTTCCAGGCAAGAGTACTGGAGTGGGATGTCATCACCTTCTCCATCAGCTCAGTGCACCACTGAGTGAAATTCTAGAAGCAGAACAGAAAAGTAAGGTAATGTTATGAAACTGAAAGATAGGCTCTAATTTTAAATATATCCCCAAGCTTCAGCCTTTATCTAAAAGAAGCTTGTATCATCTTAGTCCTACAAAACAAAAACACAGATGACATTTTAAACCTATTTTAAGACTTCATTGCCACCACCCTCAAATGCCAAGACTCAATGATCACATACTTTTTTCATTCATACTAAAATCAAAAATACATTGGTGCTCCCCAAGAGCAATATAACTTTAGAATAATTTATCATTTTAGATAAAATTTTGTATTTATAAGGAAAAAATGATCTTTTTAAAGAAAAGTGAACTTTACTTATCTCTGTAACATCTAGTTAAAGATATGCAAGTTACTAGTAAAAGTTTAAGAAATAACATGCAAGTAACCAGAAACTGAAAACTTAAATTTTGAAATCTTAAGTTTGAAAGGGATTCTGATGAATGATACTCCAGAATGTTCTATATAAGCATCTAAGAAAATACATGAACAATTTACAGAATATCAATAAACTGAATAGAAAATAGTGCACTAAATAAAAAAACTGTTCCTTGTCAATTTTATAATTGAAAGAAAAAGATATTGCAGGGTAAAGAAGCAATATGATTCATACAGAAAGTGAATATTAGACAAAATCCTACAAAAACAGATTCAAATGTAATGAACAGTTATAACTAACACTGAATTGCAATGGGCTCCAAAGGGAGACTGAACTTGACATTGTGGGTTGGCTATTTGCTTGCTATAGTGTTTGGCGCATATTTTAATTTTTTTCTCAAGAGATTCCTTATCTGTAAAAAAAAAAAAAATAGAGAAAATAGAACATTCTCAGAGTATTTTTGTGAAGATTAGATCAGATGATATATATCATACTTGGCTCAGTTCAATTCAGTTCAGTTCAGTCGCTCAGTCGTGTCCGACTCTTTGCGACCCCATGAATCTCAGCACGCCAGGTCTCCCTGTCCATCACCAACTCCCGGAGTTCACTCAGACTCATGTCCATCGAGTCGATGATGCCATCCAGCCGTCTCATCCTCTGTCATCCCCTTCTACTCCTGCCCCCAATCCCTCCCAGCATCAGAGTCTTTTCCAATGAGTCAACTCTTCGCATGAGGTGGCCAAACAGTACCCAACATATATTAGCCCTTTGCTAAATACCTCAGGACCAAATGAATGAATTCATTTGTTAATTAACAAAATTAGTCTTATTGTCTCAGCTGGTAAAGAATCTGCCTGTTATGTGGGAGACCTGGGGTCGATCCCTGTGTTGGGAAGATCCTCTGGAGGAGGGCATGGCAACCCACTCCAATATTCTTGCCTGGAGAATCCCATGAACAGAGGAGCCTATTGGGCTACAGTCTATGGTGTTTGCAGAGTCAGACACAACTGAGCAACAAAGCACAGCATAGCACACCACAGTCCTATTATACTGCAGAATTTGAATACAATACTAAAATGTCAAAATATATTGCTATTCAAGTCATTTATATGTAAATGTAATTAATAAAACTTTTTTTTATCTTCAAAGGAAGGTTCTGGAATAACTCTACTAACAAGAATTCAGATTGCTGTGTACTCATGATTACACATTCACTCAACAAACTCATACTGAATACCAAGTTATATCAGGCACAGGATTTTTAACCCTCTATTGAGTAGAATTTTTTTAATGACACTCATTAGCAGAGCCATGTTAAAAATAATTGAGAACTATAAAGCAAGTATTATACTCAATGACAAGACAATATTTTGCCAAGCACAATCACACTAAGAAGTGAAATCTGCTGACATCTGTCTCTCCCAGGTTTCTGTTTTTGCCCTGGCTCAGGGGTCACTGGAAGTTCAATACAAGAAGAATCAAGACTCAGTTTTGATGTCCAACAATCAGTAAATGACCATAAGCCAGTCTCTAAGGTCAAATTTAGTGTCCTCAAGTACAGAATGCAGAAAATAATACCTCCCTTTCTCTCTTTTCAGATTTGAGTGTGAGAATCCAAGAGATACACTATAAATCCTAAAACCTCTAAAGAATTATGCTAATATGTGTTGTTGCTCTTATTCTTTTCAACAGAAATTATAAACAGCACTCAATATTTTTATTCCCCTGCTTATACTGAGTTTACAAATTACTGAAGAGCATTGAGGCTTTCTCTCTCCTCCATGGTTTGCATTGCTGTCCCTCTTCCCATCTGGTTTCTAAACCTATTCTTGCTTCAGATCTAAGCTCAGACAGGTCTTCTATGAAGTCTTCCTGTATCTTCTCCAATCTACTAATTGTGATTCAAGTTCCATTTCTGTGTGACTCCTAAAATTCCTTATAATCTGTCTATAGCAGCACTTCCACTGTTTGGCAACTGTCTTTTTATTTGTTCCTTCAGTGATTACACCAGAAGTTCTGGGAAGATAGAAACTATCTTTTTGTTTACTATTAATATCTGACAAGTGCTCCTGCAAATCTTGATTGGATTAGTAAATAAATTAATATTTTGTACAAGAACAATTTTTATTAGGAATTACTATATATAACACATTCTGCAAAGCACTATATAAGAATCATCTCATTTTGTCCTCAAAAAGACCATTCTAAGATTGATATGATTAGTATTCCAATATTACAGATATGGAAAAATGTGAGAGACTAGACTAGAGCTAAAATCACACAGATGGTAAATTGTGGATCTGAGGTTCCAAGTTCTCTCAATCATATTAATTGCTTTGGTCCAGCAGACTTAGTTTTATAGGTTCAAAAACTGTATCTTATCAATTTTTCAAGAGAGATCAGGTCCTGGTTTATTTATACAAGGTAACTAAGATCAAAGCATATGACAGAGTATTAAATTACTAATTTCTAATAAAGTATACTAATGATAAGTAGGGCAAATATTATTTTCTGTTTTATGATCTCACCTTTAAAAGACAACATATCATATTTGCTCATGTTTTTCAACAAATATTGGCCACTATTACATAGTAGATGTTGGAGATAAAGCAATTAACTAGATGAGGGAATAAAAGCCCTTTTCTGGAGTTTGAAAGGTAAAAGTGTTAGTCACTCTGTCAACCCCATGGACTATAGTTTGCTCAGCTCCTCTGTCCACTGAATTCTCCAAGTAAGAACACTGGAGTGGGTAGCCATTCTCTTCTCCAGGGGATCTTCTCAACCCAGTGATGGAACCCAGGTCTCTTGAGTTGCAGGCAGATTCTTTATTATTGAAGCCACCAGGAAATCCCTTTACAGAATGAATCTCTATGCTACAGAGAACCCAGGCTGCCTTGAACACCAGGCTCCTTTGCTTGGGGCCTCTTGCTCCCTGAGTAATGCTGCAGATGCACTGATAGAGACCTACTTTCCAGGCCTCTTTTATATTTATCCATTACCTCACACCTCATATGTGTAATGCAATTAAGTTTGCTACATTTCTTCCATAAGGATTGCTGGCTGAAATTTACAGACAGACCACTTGTACACTTTTCCCAGAGAGGGAAATCTATTTCATGGTTTGCTTTTTTTTTTAAATTTTAGATTGTTCTTAACTTTGAATTTTAGAAGTATAGGGGCACCTATATTTTGGTTGTTGTAAAAACTGAAACCAGAAATAAGCAGTTACTAAATCATGTTTTTTCTGGTGATCAACAGCACTTGGTCAGCATATAGCATCTGCAAGGACACAAAAATGTATTGTGTTTTTTTCTGCATACTTTAGCTGAGTATATTTCAAAAAACATAAATATGACATAACTATTATATTTCATTATCTATATTTAAATAGTATATCACCAGGTATAGACATGCTACATTCTGCAATAAAAAACACCATCTTGTTGTTCAACCCTCCCCAAAACTATACCTCCCCTCCTACATAGTAGCAGTCCTTTTAATCCGAATTGAAAAGTTTGTCCTAAATTTCAGTAGCATTTAAAATTAGTTGCAAACAAAAATTGGCTAAATATTTATTCTTTGAAAATTCTTTAAATATATGCTTATATTTCTTTTCTTTTGTGGTTGCTCTGTCTCTTTTCTCTTCTTTTTTTTTCCCCCTTAACATATTAGTCCCATCCAATTTCCTTCTCAGTACTCCACTAACACTTCCTCTCAATTCTAACTTAATCTCCTATCTTCTTTCCCATTAACCTTTAATATACACACTTGCTATCTGCTCTTTACTTTGTATCTAGCCCATTCATCTCTCATTTCTTTCCTAATATAATAGATGTGAGAAAGGAAACTCAATACTCTATAAAACAAACACAGAAATTAAGGTCTCAAAGATTAGAAAATGGGATAACTCAATTGCACTACTTGAATACAAACATATTTACATATCATCTTTTTCTCAGATATTTTTTCACCTTGTTTTTTCAAACCAATATTTCAAGGGGGAAAAAAGGCAGGCTAATTTTTAATCCCTCTTTGTCCCATCAATTGCAATTTCTGTAAACTGAGTTTGAAATAACCTGTTCAAAGGATTAAGTGTATCTGGTGTTTATCTTTGTATCTCTGCTACCTGGCAAAGTGACTTCAACAGAGTAGGCCCTCAATGAGTATTTGATGAGCAGAACTGAAATAAGGCTTAATACTTGATAGGAGAATAAATTGGTAAATTGAAGGAGAGATTGCTGTTCACCAATGGCTGCAGTGAAGACTACAGAGTTGAATGAGGCAAGTAGTCAGTGCTCACAACTTTATCCCACTTTTCAATCACTCAGCCTTCTCTCTGATAGTCTTTACTCTCTTAGGCCACTTATTCAAAGATTCCAGCAGCTCACTGAGGGTTAGGGTTAAGGTTTTGCTTAGAGGTTCAAAGACTCAAACTGCCAGAGCTGTAATAAGTTTTTGATCCATAAATAAATGATGAACCAATCTAACACTGGGCTAAAAGAAAATCCTAAATATAAAACTTATTTAATGATCTTGCTTTTCTTTCATTCCTGTCTACCCATGAAACTCAGATTTTAAGACACATTGAATTAAATCTTCACATACTCTCAATACAACTTGGATTCCTGGCATGTCAGAAGTGCAAGTAACACTATATACCGTGCAGAGCAGTGGTATTCAAATGAACTCCTTCAGAGGCTTCTGTTGCAGGCTTTAAGTTTTCTATCCTTCTTCCCCACACTTTACCCAAAGAAGATCTGTTGTTTAGTCATTCAGTTGTGTCCAAGTCTTTTGCAACCCCATGGACTGTACCCACCAGGCTCCTCAGTCCGTGAGATTTTCCAGGCGAGAATACGGGAGTGGGTTACCATTTCTTCCTCCAGGGAATCTTTCCAAAGCAAAGATCAAATCTGCATCTCTTGTGTGGCAGGCAGATTCTTTATCACTGAGCCACCCGGGAAGCCCAAAGTTCTGCTTTACTTTATACATTTGACTTCAGTATATATTTTTGTTTAAAGAGAAGCATCTGTTACCATCTATATTTTGACATCAACCAGCCCAAACCAATTCTATCATCAAAGAATAAATATAAAATCAGAGCTGGAAAACTTAGAAACTAATACATTCAAAAATGAACTGGTGGAAGAACCAGAATTTAAGCCACTGTACTTACCATTGAGGTCTTTTATTTTTCAGGAATATTTTTTCTCTGGACTGCTATATTTGATAGAGTAGAATGGTTGATGCAAAATTATTTTATGATATATAGTGAACAATTGCTCTACTATTTATTTCACTGTATTCAGAGTGAATCTCATTCTGGAACTTAATTCAGTCAGGTCTGGAATTGATATACAGTGAAAAAGGAAGGGTGTATAAGACAATAACATGTTTTACCTAGTTAATAAGTGAATTAAGTTCGTACCAGAGAATGGAAAGCATGGTACAGTGGAGGCCCTCTGCAGGAGTTGACATTACTTTAAAGGCACCAAACAAAGATTGATAAAGGTAAATAACCAAGAGTCTGATAAGAGCTATGTATAAGCACAGGTTGAAACAATCAGCTTAATACTCAGTTCACTGTGGTCGTTTGCATTACATTGGAGCATTCAACTGGAAAATACTAAAAACAAAGAGACAATCTTCACACTTGTCACCAGTTATGCGTTACAGGATTTGTGGGGTTTTATAGAAGTCTCACATACTCAAGATCTGTTTTTATCCCTAAGTTATTTCACCTGACTTTCACCTTTTTTATTAGTCCTTCTATCACCAATCTCCTTCATTCCCTTTGAATTCTCCATCTGATAAAATTATTTTATCCTCAAGGTTTGGCAATTCATTTACTTGCCAACATAGTCCCATATTTAGTAAAATTTGATAATAAACATGACAGTTGTATCAATCATTTGATGTATATATGTCTTATTCCTATTTCTGCTTATTTTTATTTGTGCATTTGTTTACTATTTCATTACTCTCAGGATCATAACCTTCACACATTAATCATATATTTTTTAAAGCTATAAGTTGTAAAAATTTGTAAAAATTGCAATATTCCATAAAACTCGGGATACAGCACGTAGGCTGGAGCACCCAGTTTAGCTGCACTGAAAAGTGAAAGTGAAGTTGCTCAGTCGTGTCCAACTCTTTTTTTTTTCTTTTCTTTTGCTGACTTTAAATGAAAGGATTTTTCTTATCACTAAATTGCATTTGGCAATTCCTGCAAGTTACCGCCAGATAGGGCCACGATACTGTGTCCGACTCTTTGTGCCCTGTGGACTATAGCCCACCAGGCTCCTCCATCCATGGGATGCTCCAGGCAAGACTACTGGAGTGAGTTGCCATTTTTCTCTAGGGGATCTTCCCGACCCACGGATCAAACCCAGGTCTCCCGCATTCCAGGCAGACGCTTTAACCTCTGAGCCACAAGGGAAAAGAGTTATCATCAATTCCACAGTGAGGAATTTATCTAATGTAATAGATCATGTATAACTATTGTAGTACAATTTGAGCAATTCTCATTATAGAATGAAGATTTCATTATTCTCAGTGTATACATTTGTCACATTTATAAAGCTTAAAAATAAAGAACATGCCTCAGTTATTGTTAAAGATAGCTACCTGGACTTCACCTGATTTCCTTGCTGAGAAGACAATTTTAGAGAAAGGTATAAAATAGCATGTTTGTAAAGGAGATGTTGAATAGTCTAGTAATAACGTAGCAGATGATGAATGGTGAGTAAGCAGAAAAAATTCATCTATTGGTTTAAATCCTAAGGGACTACATTATCAGACTCTCTCTTAATTTTCAATTTGATCAGTTATCTGTTCTTTAGATTTTTTCCCATACCAGGAAAATATTTTCATTTCATCAAATCATTTCTTTTGCACACTCTTTTCCAAATTAAAGCTGCATACATTTACAATTTTTTATCCTAAACCTTTTCAACTTTTTGTCTTAACGCTACATAAGCCTACAAAACAAATCAATCAGTAGTGCCTTCTAAGGAAAATTCCTAAGTAAAACTAAAGCATAATGATCATCAATTTCAAAATCATACTTATTATATGCAAAGCTCCAATAATTTTCTTTTGTTATTTCTCATAGCTTACTGAAATGGAGGAAGAAATTCCAGAAATATTAAGGAAGACATAATAATTGATTAGTTGTGGAGTCTGAAGAAGGAATTGTTAAGGATTCTTCTCAAATGTCTGCCTTGAATAATTGGATGAATGTAATTTCTGTCATGAATAAAGATCAATGACATTCTGATTAGATTTTCATTCTGGAAAAGTCAAAGCTGTAGGGACACAGACAGATCAGTGGTTGCTTGAGGTTAAGGGTAGGGGAGAGGTTTAATACAAAGAGCAACATGAAGGAATTTTTAGGAATGATGAGACAGTGCTGTATATTGATTGCAGTGGGGTCTGCATATTTCTACGTACTGGTCAAAACACATACAACTGTACATCAAAAACAAACTTTTTAGGTAAAATAAGTGTAAATAAAAATAACTGGTGCTTGATGAATTTTAAATGAGAGTGTATCATAAGAAATAGAAAAAAAATTGTCAGAACAATCATGGGAAAAATAAATGAAAATTAATAAAACATTAAACTAGAAATTAGACTAGAGCAAGGAAAATAAGATTGTAGCAGACTAGAAACAAGAACAAAGAAACAATATTAAATTAAAGCACTAGTGGAATGTAAAAATGATAAGACCTAGAACTTGCCCACAAGTCTTATGTTTGAAAATTACTTCTGCATTTCTCCTCCTAAACTCCATCAAAAAATAATTCTCTAGAAAGTGGGTGATCTCTGTTGCTTTTGCTCTACTTATCTACTTAGAAGAATTTTTACTATTGAATATAGAAAAAGGTAGAAGAAATAAGACAGCTCAGACAAATTTGATGATTACAGTTTAATTTTGAAAGTGATAACATTGACCACATTTGGGTCATTCAGAATGATCATTCAGCTTTACTAAATGAATGAGCTTTGTTGGATTCATTTTGTCAAAACACCTGGACTCAAGACAATCAGAAGGAGAGGGAAACTATGGTCTTGGAATAAATCCCCTCTGCAAACCACCATCAGCAATATTAAGAATTATCCAAGTGCCCTTGTTTCTCCTCTGCAGGACTTAAAGATTTTATCAGCAAGAGTCAGTGGAGTGACCCCAATACTTCTCCTCCCCATTACTTTATCAGAATTCATTTATCCTACCAAATTTCACTGCTACTTAGTCCCCTTATGTACTTTCTTTGTTATTAATATTTAAAAGTGAAAGTGAGAGTCAATTAGCTGTGTCCAGCTCTTTGCGACCCCATGGACTCTATAGTCCATGGAATTCTCCAGACCAGAATACTGGAGTGGGTAGTTTTTCCCTTCTCCAAGAGATCTTCCCAACCCAGGCATCAAATCCAGGTCTCTCACACTGAAGGTGAATTCTTTACCAGCTGAGCCACTGGGGAAGCCCAAGAATATTGGAGTGGGTAGCTTATCCCTTCTCCAGCAGATCTTCCCAACCCAGGAATTGAACTGAGGTCTCCTGCACTGCAGGCAGATTCTTTACCAACTGAGCTATGAGGGAAGCCCTAATATCTAGCTTCAATTTTGGCTTCCCTGGTAGCTCAGCTGGTAAAGAATTCACCTGCAATGAAGGAGACTCCAGTTTGATTCTTCCCAGCCCAAGGAGAAAGGATAGGTTACCTACTTCAGTATTCATGGGCATCCCTGGTGGATCAGACAGTAAAGAATCTGCCTGCAATGTGGGAGACCTGGGTTCAATCCCTGGCTTGGAAAGATCCCCTGGAGGAGGGCATAGCAACCTACTCCAGTATTCTTGCCTGGAGAAACCCCATGGACAGAGGAGCCCAGTGGGCCACAGTCAATTGGTCACAAAGAGTTGGACATAACTGAGCAACTAAGCATAGACCAGCTTCAATTTATGGTAAATTATTATATAAACTTCTTTCTTAATTCCTTCCACTTGCGTGACCAAAAAAAAAATAACCTCTGGTTAAATGCAACTTTCCACTCTCTATATCCCAGGAACCGTGAGGCTAACCTTGACTGGAAAAAAATGCATAATAGTACTGATTGGTGTCACATGATGACAAAATTTAAGAGCCTTTAAACCTTATTGTGAATGATGTTAAATTTGTTGGTGTTAGTGGTTTAGTTGCTAAATCATGTCTCAACTTTTGCAACCTCATGGACTGCAACCCACCAGGCTCCTCTGTTCATGGGATTTTTCCAAGCATGAAAACTGGAGTGGGTTGTAATTTCCTTTTCTAAATGTTATATTTACCTAGTCTACTTTCCCATCTATTACCTTAGATAATTGTTCTCCTCATACCCCCAAAACTTCCAATTTCTTCACACATAACTCATGACTTTGCCTTCTATTTCAGTGAGAATTTAGAATCAACAAAACCAGAACTTTCATAAACTGTCTTAACTGTACCTCAAAATTCTCCAAACCAGGCTTCAACAGTACATGAGCAATGAACTTTCAGATGTTCAAACTGGATTTAGAAAAGGTAGAGGAACCAGAGATCAAATTGCCAACATCCACTGGATCCTCAAAAAAGCAAGAGAATACCAGAAAAATATCTACTTTTGCTTTATTGACTAAGCCAAAGCCTTTGACTGTGTGGATCACAAGTAATTGTGGAAAATTCTTAAAGAGATGGGAACACCAGACCACCTGACCTCCCTCTTGAGAAGTCCGCATGCAGCTCAAGAAGCAACAGGTAGAACTGGACTGGTTCTAGGAACAACAGACTGGTTCCAAACTGGGAAAGGAGTACATCAAGGCTGTATATTGTCACCCTGCTTATTTAATTTATATGCACAGTACTCCATAGGAAATGCCAAGCTGAATGAAGCACAAGCTGGAATCAAGATTGAAAGGAGAAATATAAATAACCTCAGGTATGCAGATAAATACCACATTTATGGCAGAAAGCAAAGAAGAACTAAAGGGTCTCTTGATGAAAGTGAAATAGGAGAGTGAAAAAGTTGCCTTAAAACTCAACATTCAGAAAACTAAGACCATGGCATCTGGTCCCATCACTTCATGGCAAATAGATGGGGAAACAATGGAAACAGTGAGAGACTATCTTTGGGGGCTCCAAAATCACTGCAGACAGTTATTTCATTAATTTTAATGAAATTAAAAGACTTGCTCCTTGGAACAAAAGTTATGACCAACCTAGACATTATATTAAAAAGCAGAGACATTACTTTGCCAACAAAGGTCCATCTAGTGATAGTTATGGTTTTTCCAGTAGTCATGTATGGATATGAGAGTTGGACTATAAAGAAAGCTGAGCACGGAAAAATTGATGCTTTGAAACTGTGGTGTTGGAGAGGACTCTCGAGAATCCCTTGGACAGCAAGGAGATCCAACCAGTCCATCCTAAAGGAAATCAGTCCTGGATATTCATTGGAAGGACTGATGTTGAAGCTGAAACTCCAATCCTTGGCCACTTGATGTGAAGAACTGACTCATTTAAAAAGACCCTGATCCTAAGAATGATTGAAGGCAGGAGGAGAAGGGGATGACAGAGGATGAGATGGTTGGATGGCATCACTGACACAACGGACATGGCTTTGAGTAGGGTCTGGGAGTTGGTAATGGACAGAGAAACCTGGCATGCTGCAGTCCCTGGGGTCGCAGAGACAGAAAAGTCTGAGTGACCGAACTGAACTGAACTGAACTCCCTGCCTGCATCTGTACTAATAGCACTCCTTATTCTCTACGATTACTGTGGATGAACTCAATGGTCATAAGTAAGGCAACACTCCCATTTACACAGTAAATGAATCTAGCAACTTTCTGTTCCTTATGTTGCATTCTCAACTTTTCCCTTTTCATTGGATCATTCCATTAGAATGCAACAAGCTACTTTTTTAACCATGTTTTTTTGAAAAATAAAACTCCCTAGACCCAATTCCTCTGTCTAGATCACCTATAACTTAGCTTCAGTTTAACAACAAAACTCTTTGAAATCATCCATGCATAGTGGTCTCCCTTCCCATCTTCTGTTGAACCTAGTAAATTATGTTCCATTTTATTACTGTGAAGAAATCCTTACCAACTTCAGCAGTGGCCTTCACTTTGCTAAATCCAACAGCCATCCCTCAGGCTTCATCCTATTTCATCAGTCAGCACTATTTGACAGAGTTAAATATTCTCTCCTTAAGATTTTCTTTCTTCTCTTTTTCTTAACATACCTTTCAAAACACCACTTTCATGTGAATTTTCCCCTACCTTTTTGGTTATTCCTCCTCAAAGTCTATTGCTTTTGTTTTTTATCTCTGACTCAGTTGTTGGAATGCTCTGGACTCTGTTCTTAAAGCTACTCTCTTTTCAATCATTATAGTGATGGTACTATCCACTTTATGGCTTGGGATACCATATATTTATGCTGACAACTTCCAAATTTATATTTTTCACCTGGACTTCCCTATGAATGATAGGCCCATATTTTCAAGAACCTTAACCTCTCCACTTAGTAATTTAATTTACACCTCAAACTTAACACATCCAAAACTACTCTATGATATTCCTCTAAGATTGCTCCTCCTCGGTCTTTCCCAACTTACTTAAAGGCAACTTCATTCTTCCAATAATTCAAGTAAATAATCACAGTGTCATTTTGAGTTAATTTTCTCTCAACCCTATATCTAATCTGGTATTAAATCCCATGATCTCAAATACCAAAATATATTCAGAATTTTATTACTTTTCCACTCCATCATGGTTACCAACTTGGCTGAAGACATCAGCATCTTTCATCTGGATTATTTCAATCAGTCATCTATAGATTTTCTTATCTCAGTACTATCGTTTGTCTCTTCTCAACACAGTACCAGAGTGATCCCATCAAAACCTAGTTCATATTGTGTCATCAAAATCCTCCAAAGACCCTACATCTCAGATGAAAGCCAAAGTCCTTACCATGATTTTCAAAACCCTAAATGAACTGGGTTCATATTATTTCTCTGAATGTGTTAACTCTTTCCCCCCAACATCTTACCCTCATTCCCAGTGCTCCAGTAACACTGACTTCCTTGCAGTTTCTCATATAAACTGGAGATACTTCCACATTCACACAGGCTCCTTTCCCTACTTCAGAATTTTTACCTCTTTTGTACACAAGGCTAGTTTCCCCACTTCTTGTAGGCCTTTATTCAAAAATCACTTTCTCATTAACGTCTTCTTTGGCCACTCATTCTAAGATTTAAACCAACAACTTGGTCTCATCATCGTTCTCTGCTTTATTTTTTTCTCCTTAGTTGGTATATTTAACTTAGAATTTCCAAAGTCAAAGCAATCTTGAAAAGAAGAACAAAGATAGAGATATCATGCTTATTGACTTCAAATTATATGGCAAAGCTATTGCCATAAAAACAGACATATGAATGCAATCAAATAAACAGTTCTGAAATCAATTCAGTTAAAGTCAATTAATGTATGATAAAGGAAGCAAAAGTATACAATGGGAAAAGACAGTGCTTATAATAAGTGGTGTTGGGAAAACTGGACATGTAAAAAAGGAAACGAATATTTTCTCACAGCATACACAAAAATAATTCAAAATGGATTCAGTTCAGTCACTCAGTCGTGTCCGACTCTTTGTGACCCCATGAACTTCAGTGTGCCAGGCCTCCCTGTCCATCACCAACTCCTGGAGTTTACCCAAACTCATGTCCATTGAGTCAATGATGCCATCTAACCATCTCATCCTCTGCCGTCCACTTCTCCTCCTGCCTTCAATCTTTCCCAATATCAGGGTCTGTTCAAATGAGTCAGCTCTTAGCATCAGGTGGCCAAGGACTGGAGTTTCAGCTTCAACATCATTCCTTCCAATGAACACCCAGGACTGATCTCCTTTAGGATGGAATGGTTGGATCTCCTTGCAGTTCAAGGGACTCTCGAGAGTCTTCTACAACACCACAGTTCAAAAGCATCAATTCTTCGGCACTCAGCTTTCTTTACAGTCCAACTCTCACATCCATATATGACTACTGGAAAAATCATAGCCTTCACTAGACAGAACTTTGTTGGCAAAGTAATGTCTCTGCTTTTGAATATGCTGTCTAGGTTGGTCATAACTTTCCTTCCAAGGAGTAAGTGTTTTTAATTTCATGGCTGCAATCACCATCTGCAATGATTTTGGAGCCCCCCAAAATAAAGTTAGCCACTGTTTCCCCATCTATTTCCCATGAAGTGATGGGACCAGATGCCATGATCTTCGTTTTCTGAATGTTGAGCTTTCAGCCTACTTTTTCACTGTCCTCTTTTACTTTCATCAAGAGGCTCTTTAGTTCTTCTTCACTTTCTGCCATAAAGGTGGTGTTATCTGCATATCTGAGGTTATTGATACTTCTCCTGACAATCTTGACTCCAGCTTGTGCTTCTTCCAGCCCAGAGTTTCTCATAATGTACTCTGCATATGAGTTAAATAAGCAGGGTGACAATATACAGCCTTGACATACTCCTTTTCCTATTTGGAACCAGTCTGTTGTTCCATGTCTATTTCTAAATGTTACTTCCTGATTACATACAGGTTTATCAAGAGGCAGGTCAGGTGGTCTGGTATTCCCATCTCTTTCAGAGTTTTCCACAGTTTATTGTGATCCACACAGTCAAAGACTTTCGCATAGTCAAGAAAGCAGAAATCGATGTTTTCTGGAACTCACTTGCTTATTTGATGATCCAGTGAATGTTGGCAATTTGATCTCTGGTTCCTCTGCCTTTTCTAAAGCCAACTTGAACATCTGGAAGTTCACAGTTCACATATTGCTGAAGCCTGGCTTGGAGAATTTTAAGAATTACTTTACTAGCATGTGAGATGAGTGCAATTGTGCAGTAGTTTGAACATTCTTTGCCATTGCCTTTCTTTGGGATTGGAATGAAACCTGACCTTTTCCAGTCCTGTGGCAACAGACTGGTTCCAAATAGGAAAAGAAGTATGTCAAGGCTGTATATTGTCACCCTGCTTATTTAACTTATATGCAGAGTACCTCATGAGAAACGCAGGACTGGAAGAAAAACAAGCTGGAATCAAGATTGCCGGGAGAAATATCAATAACCTCAGATATGCAGATGTCACCACCCTTATGGCAGAAAGTGAAGAGGAGCTAAAAAGCCTCTTGATGAAAGTAAAAGAGGAGAGTGAAAAAGTTGGCTTAAAGCTCAACATTCAGAAAACGAAGATCATGGTATCCAGTCCGATCACTTCATGGGAAATAGATGGGGAAACAGTGGAAACAGTGTCAGACTTTATTTTGGGGGGCTCCAAAATCACTGCAGATGGTGATTGCAGCCATGAAATTAAAAGATGCTTACTCCTTGGAAGAAACATTATGACCAACCTAGATAGCATATTCAAAAGCAGAGACATTACTTTGCCGACTAAGGTCTGTCTAGTCAAGGCTATGGTTTTTCCAGTAGTCATGTATGGATGTGAGATTTGGACTGTGAAGAAGGCTGAGCGCTGAAGAATTGATGCTTTTGAACTGTGGTGTTGGAGAAGACTCTTGAGAGTCCCTTGGACTGCAAGGAGATCCAAACAGTCCATTCTGAAGGAGATCAGCCCTGGGATTTCTTTGGAAAGAATGATGCTAAAGCTGAAACTCCAGTACTTTGGCCACCTGATGAGAAGAGTTGACTCATTGGAAAAGACTCTGATGCTGGGAGGGATTGGGGGAGGAGAAGAAGGGGACAACTGAGGATGGGATGTCTGGATGGCATCACAGACTGGATGGACGTGAGTCTGGGTGAACTCCGGGAGTTGGTGATGGACAGGGAGCCCTGGCATGCTGTGATTCATGGGGTCACAAAGAGTCGGACACGACTGAGAGACTGAACTGAACTGAACTGAGCCACTGCTGTGTTTTCCAAATTTGCTTACATATTGAGTGCAGCACTTTCACAGCATCTTTTAACATGTGAAATAGCTCAACTGGAATTCCATCACCTCCACTAACTTTGTTTATAGTGATGCTTACTAAGGCCCACTTGACTTCACATTCTAGGATGTCTGGGTCTAGGCGAATAATCACACCATCATGATTATCTGGGTAGTGAAGATCTTTTTTGTATAGTTCTTCTGTGTATTCTTGCCTCCTCTTCTTAATATCTTCTGCTTCTGTTAGGTCCATACCATTTCTGTCCTGTATCAAGCCCATCTTTGCATGAAATGTTCCCTTGGTATCTCTAATTTTCTTAAACAGATCTCTAGTCTTTCCTATTCTATTGTGTTCCTCTATTTGTTTACATTGATTGCTGAGGAAGGCTTTCTTACCTTGTCTTGCTGTTCTTTGGAACTCTTCATTCAAATGGGTATATCTTTCCTTTTCTTCTTTTCTTTTCTCTTATCTTCTTTTCATAGCTATGACGACCTACAAGACTTTTTAGAACTAATACCCCACAATGGTGTCCTTTTCATTATAGGGAACTGGAATGCACAAGTAGAAAGTAAAGAAACACCTGGAGTAACAGGCAAATTTGGCCTGGAGTACAGAATGAAGCAGGGGAAAGATTAATAGCATTCTGCCAAGAGAATTCACTTGTCATAGCAAACACCCTCTTCCAACAACACAAGAGAAGACTCTACACATGGACATCACCAGATGGTCAACACCGAAATCAGACTGAGTATATCCTTTGCAGCCAAAGATGGAGAAGCTCTATAGAGTCAGCAAAAACAAAACCGGGAGCTGACTGTGGCTCAGATCATGAACTCCTTATTGCCAAATTCAGACTTAAATTGAAGAAAGTGAGAAAACCACTAGACCATTCAGGTATAACCTAAATCAAATCCCTTATGATTATACAGTGGAAGTGAGAAATAGATTTAAGGGACTAGATCTGATAGACAGAGTACCTGCTGAACTGTGGACAGAGGTTCATGACATTGTACAGGAGACAGGGATCGAGACCATCCCCAAGAAAAAGAAAATGGATTAAAGACCTAAATGTAAGACCTAAAACCATATAATTCCTAAAAGATAATATAGACAGTTACTTGACATCAGTTTCTACAATATTATTTAGCATATCTCTTTAAGCAAGGGAAGGAAAAACAAAAATGAAACACTGAAAAGTCTTGCACAGCAAAGAAAACTATCAACAAAATAAAAAGCAGCCTATCAAAAGGGAGAACATAGTTGTAAACATTGAGTCCAATAAAGAATTAATATATAAAATATGCAAAGAACTCATAAAATTCAACATCAAAAGTCAAAAAGTCCAATTAAAAAATGGGCACAAGATCTGCATAGACCTTCTCCAAAGAACACATACAGTCTTCCAATAGTCACATAAAAAGGTAATCAACAACAGTAGTTATCATGGAAATGCAAATCAAAACCACAATGATGAATCAATTCACACCTATCAGAATAGCTATTATCAAAAATATACCAAAGTGCTGGCAATGATGGAGCAAAAAGGGCACCCTCATGCACCATTGGTAGGAATGTAAATGGGTGCAGTCACTGTGGAAAACAGTTTAGAGGTTCTTCAAAAAATTCAAAATAGAACTACCATATGATCCCGCAATTCTATTTCTGGGTATTTTTTCTAAAGAAAACAGAAACACTAATTCAAGAAGATATGCACATTCATATGTTCATTGCAGCATTACTCACAATAGCCAAGAGATGGAAGCAACCTAAATACCCATCAATAGATGAAAGGATAAAGAAGATGTGGTATAAATATATATCTACACAATCATAAGAAGAATAAAATCTTGCTATTTGTGACAACATGGATGAATATAGAGGGTAATGAATGGCTAAGTGAAAAAGGACAAATACCAATATGATTTCACTTATATCTGAAATCTAAAAAAAAAGGCAAATGAATAACAATAGCAAAAAAAAATAACAAAAGAGGGAGTCTTAGAACAAACAGGTGGTTGCTAAAGGGGAAGTCCAGTCAAGTGGATGAGTGAAATATATTTGGAAAAGTAAGTACAAATTTCTTGTTACAATAAAATAAATGAGTTACGGGGATAAAATGTACATTGTGGAAAATATAGTCAATAATATTGTAATTTTTATAGTAATAAAGGTCAAATGTACAAGCTTACAGTTATGAGATAAACAAATGTTAGTGACGTAACATACAATGTGATTAATATTAACACCTGGGAGGGTTATCTATGAAAGTTAGGGGAATAAATTCTAAGATTTCTCATCATAAGGAAAAATATTTTTTCTTTCATTTTGTATCTGTATGAGATGATGGATATTCACTAAATTTGTTGAGGTAATAATTTCAAAACATAAGCCAAATCATTATGCTGTACATCTTGAACTTATACAGTATTGTATGTCAATTATATTTCAATAATACTGGAAGAAAAAATATTGAAAAAAATTAAAGAATGATTGTTTCATTCTAATAGTTATTATAAGCAAAAGTTTCCAAGAATGATTTATTATTATTATATTTGCCCTTTAAGCAGTGACTATGTGATAGATAAGAAACTGAAAATTTAGCAGGATAGCCAGGCTATCTTTTCTTCCTCTGTCCGTGGGTTCTCCAGGCAAGAATACTGATTGGTTGCCACACCCAATCCAGGGATCAAACCCACATCTCTTATGTCTCCTGCATTGGCAGGCGAGTTCTTTACCACTAACGCCACATGGGAAGCCCCAGAAAGATAGCTAGAAAGTAGGAATATAGAAGCATATGAGGACTCCCACAAAGAGAAACCCACAAATTTCAATAGTTTAACACGATGGTGATTTAGTCCCTAAGTCGTGTCCAATTCTTGGGACCCCATGGACTGTAGCTTGCCAGGCTCCTCTGTGCATGGGATTCTCCAGGCAAGAATACTAGAGTGGGTTGCCATTTCCTTCTCCAGGGGGTTTTCCCAACCCAGGGTCCTAATCTGGGTCTCCTGCACTGCAGGCAGATTCTTTACCTACTGAGCTACGAGAGAAGCCCAGCTTAATACATTAGCAATTTATTTCTTACTCATGCAAACCCCATGTGGATTGATGGAGTTTCTCCCATTTCAGCGGCTCAAGAATCCAGGTCACTTTTATTCTGCGATGGCAATCATCTTAGCATGAGACTTTAATGGCTTTTAGACCTGGGAAAAAATAACAGAGTTCCTTAGCCAGTCCCTACATTCCTTAAATAGGTAAGTGACAGATAAGACTGCCATTCAGGGAATTGTTAGCAAGAGATGGTCAGAGTCCTTGCCTTGCAGCAATGATAGAAAAAGTTCACTGATCACAATATGCTCATGAATAAAATAGGGTTTCCCTGAGGGCTCAGGCAGTAAAGAATCCTCCTGCAATGCAGGAAACCCAGGTTCAATCCTCTTGAGAAAGGAATAGCAACCCTATCCAGTATTCTTGTCTGGAGAATTCCATGGACAGAGGAGTCTGCAGGGGTACAGTCCATGGGTTCGCAAAGAATCAGACGTGACTGAGTGACTAACACTTTCACATTCGTGAGTAGAATAATGTGTAAATTTCAAATGGTATATGTTCAGTAAATATAAAGAATTTACATAAAATTGCAAACTGTACCAGGAAATCAGAAAAAAATTGAATTGAAAAGGCATAATAACTGAAGCAAATCAATGAGAAGTGGAATTTTAAACTGAAACTTTAAGCTGAAAATGACTCCTGCAAGTGAAAAGAAAGTTAAGTTATTCCAAAAGGAATTACTTTAAAATTTTACTTTATTTTCCTTCTGTGATAGCCAAGTTACATTTTAATATTTCTGACAAGTGGTTAGAGACACTAAGCATGACCAAAAGTGCAATAATCTTATTTGCATATCCCCCTGGATTAACATATTAACTGTTAATAGTTCATGAGCTTTGGTATTAAACATAGGGCTGTAGCTTTACAATTCTTAAAACACATTATCCTGGACCATTATAGTTCACCTAATGTGCAGATAGATCCAAGTTTCTTTAATTTTCGTACTCCTGTTCCTATTTGGAACCAGTCTGTTGTTCCATGTCCAATTCTAACTGTTGTTTCTTTACCTGCATACAAATTTCTCAGGAGGCAGGTCAGGTGGTCTGGTATTCCCATCTCTTCCAGAGTTTTCCACCATTTGCTGTGATCCACACAGTCCGGAGCTCTCTTGCTTTTTCGATGAACCAACGGATGTTGGCAGTTTGATCTCTGGTTCAGCTTGAACATCTGGAATTTCATGGTTCACGTAGTGTTGAAGCCTGATTTGGAGAATTTTGAGCATTATAAAATTATTCAAATTTGTTTGAATTGGTAAATTTGAAGCTAACTTCTTCATTGTTTGTTCAAAGCTAGATTATTAATTTTTTATTCTATAATGAATGAGGATCTATCAGATCACATACAGAGAACCCACTGCCAGCCTCACTTCTAACATGATTCTATGGCAAATAAAAGTAATTTTAGATTTATACAAACTATTCTATATAGCTGAAAAAGACAGAGAAAAACATATAGCCATCTCATTTTATTTTTAACCTTGTTTCTCATAGACATTGAAGTTTTTTCCAAGTATTTTTAAAGTTTTTTCCTTCTTGATCGTATATTATAAACTAAAATTTCTGATATAAACAGTACATGAGGAGTATTTATTTTCTACTTTATACATTCACACAGTAGGGGTAAATTTTGCTTTACCTCCAGGAAAATAATGTTATTATGGGAATAATTCCAGTTCTTATTTCTTGCTCATCAATTTATTCTATCAATAGTTAGGGTAGAGTTGAAATCAACATTAAGGGTTAGATATCTGTCAGGCTTCCATTTCTAAAGTTTTGTATTGTTGATTAATCACTAAGTTGTGTCTGACTCTTTTGCCACCCCATGGCCAGTAGTTCCTCTGTCCATGGGATTTCCCAGGGAAGAATACTGGAGTGGGTTGACATTTCCTTCCTAGGGGCTCTTCCCAACCAAGGAATAGAAGCCACTTCTACATTGCAGGCAGATTCTTTACCACTGAGCCACCAGTGAAGCCCATAAAGAACTGAGACAATTATAAAAATTCAGAAGAATAAGTCAAAGGCCACCAAAGAAGAGTTTTTGAATAGTTTCTAAATATTGATAATAAACTGGCTTTAAATCTTAATCATTTACAAATACTTTAGGCTAGCAGTTTATATATATGTCATCAATATAAAGCTATACTATTACCAGTATCATTGATTACTAATATGTGAATAAAACAAAGTGTTTCATTTTGTAGTGGGGATAGACATGAAATGTGTTTTAACACTTTAAATTTTGTTTTCATTAGTTTACCTAGTCCCATAAACAGATTATATATATTTTAATTGATTTTTTCTTCCAGAGAACTTTCATATTTATTGAAATATTATTTTCCTGTCTATGAAACATTAGTGTATACTACATAAAACATAGGTTAGACCGTGTTCTATCCTATTTAATTAACAAGTCACAATAACTCTGAATATAATGTTTAAACAGCTGGATTCTAGAGAAAATGTGAATACTAACTTAGAACACTAACTTTCAACTTACTAATTCATACTTCATATTTTCAAATTGATTGTTAACTACTGGCCAATTTGAAAATTTATATATATATATAGATATATTCAATATAATAGATACTCTTCCAGTAAACTGTACTTTAAAATGAAAATGAAATAATATTATTTGCTTTGGTAGCTCAAGATTAAACCTGCCTCTGTTTTTTCAAATAACATCATATAATCATTCTCCAAATTAGATTTAAAACCCCAGAGTATTAGAATTAAGGATTCATGTAATTTATCTTCTACTGCTATCTCTTCTCAAATGAAATTAGCAACAAAATTCTCCTGCTTCCCCTTTAGTAATGTCTCTTTGATTCAGCCCTTCTTTTTATTTTCTGGTTTAGATACCAATCTTTTCTTACTTGCAACACTCTTTAACCAGCCAAATGGATCTCAGGTACTCTAGGTGTGATAATCTTGCTAAACGTCAGTTACATCCTGTTACTGCTCTGTTCAAAAGCCTTTTAACTTTCTCTTTGCCTTCATTTCTGAAAGTCAGAAGTCCTCTCAGTTTTTGAGATTTGCCTCTTTTTGAATCTCTCATGAGCCTCTGAAGAGCTAAGAAGACATATGGAGAGTTTTTAAAAGAAGATATTTGACTATTCAGAGCTCAGTCTAAGCTCCAAACTCTAGATTTAAGAAGCAAAGAAAAACTTTCATTTTCTGTGTTACACAATTTAACTTGTCTAGGACAAAAGTAGATGGACTTTAGGGAAAACTTTTGTGTGTGAAGGCAAAAATCCCAATATTTTACTTTGATACCTCTAGGCATAATACTTAGTGGACTTTTAAGGAAAGAAAGCCCCCAAATCTTTCAAATCCTGCATTCTATAGTAGAGTAATTTTTTGAATGATACTTTCTTATATTTCAAATAGTTAGATCTCAAAATTCTGCATTTCAAATGATACCTAGGTGTGGAAAAAGAATATAGAAACATCATAAATTGACCATTCTTAGGAAGCTTTCATTCTTTTCTGATATAAATGCCACAATGAAGAAATAATTTAGAAATAATCTTGTTCTAGAACTTTGTCGAAGACTACCTTTAGAGCAAGGAGTGAATGATCTCATATATAATGGTACAGAAGGCCTCAGGGAAGAAATATAACCTAACTTGACCCTTGAAGGGCACCTGGACTACAGAATTTTGGAGGAAGAAGATCTGGGGTTGTGGCAGTTGGAAAAGATAGACAATAATAAAGGTACGACGTCGATGTGGTCTTTAGAAGACCAGACTAATCAGAGACGAGTAGCTATGATTCAGCACATTAAGTAGTAAATTTGAGTAGAGAAGTAGAGCTAAGCTTGATAAGTGCCTCTGTGTTCAGCTGCTCAGTAGTGTCCTCCTCTTTGTGACCCCACAGAGTATAGGCCGCCAGGCTCCTCTGTTCATGGGACTATCCCAGTAAGAATACTGGAGTTGGTTGCCATTTCCTCCTGTGGGTGACCTTCCTGACTCAGGAATCAAACCCGCATCTCCTGTGGCTCCTGCATTGGCTGGCAGATTCTTTATCATTGAGCCACCTGGGAAGCACTCAAGACTAATAATAAAGATAAGAATTATATGAGGATACAATGATAGAATGGGAAAGTTTACTCAGAGGAAACTTGCAAAGAAAAATCAAAAAGACTTAGAAGCATGTTGATGGTGGCAGCAATCTTATTAAAAGTGAAGTGCTACAGCAGTAGAATTAATCATCTGAAAAGATGTGCTCAGTAGAGGTGGTTGAACCATGTGATGGGTCACATCTTTTCCATATTTATAGTGTTTTCAACATACACAGGAAATTAATTTATGTGTTATGCAATTTATTCTGGTCAATGCTTGTTTTAGATTGTGAACCTAAAGAATAAGGCTTATCATATTTAACATGCACTTATAAACCAAGTACACAGAAAGTTTTCATGCAATGATGTGCAAATTCTGAAACATGATGAAATTTCAGAATCATTTAGGAAATTTTCATAATTTCAAAGAGCATATATGTATTTCTATACTTCAAGAAAAGTTATCAGATCTGATTTCCTCATAATCAAAATTTCACTATGAGAGTTGAAATAAAAGTTGGGAAGTAGTCAAATGGTGAGGCTCTTGAAGTACAGTCTGACTGTGAATCAGGATTCTGGTTCTGGGTGATTGAATGGGGGTCAAACAATATTATCTGTAAAGTTATCAGAAGCCAATTGAAATATTATAAATGGTAAATTATTTGATCTAGTCTTCCAAATCATCATAATGTCGTGAGAAAAAATTAATAAATGCCTTGTCAAAGAATATAGTAAATGAATACCAATCAGATTTTAAGAGTACTACTAGAGTATTTGGAAAATATTTCTCCTAGAGTTTCTCTACCTGTGTTTCCAATATCACTTAAAGCTACCCAAGAGGTATAAGGGTAAGGAATAGTCTTCACATCTCAAAGTCACAACAGCTCTTGTATTTAATCTTCAGATGAATACACATTTATTTATACCTTGGGCATTCTAGAGAGTATATTATGCAGTCACTCTATAACTAACTTCATAGTATATATTTTATCAAATGATATAAACATGACTTTATATATAATTGCTATGTTTATCATTTTAAAGTAGATGCTTAAGTTAGGAATTACATAGTATATAGAAAGTGTAGTGGCAAAATTTTCAGTATAATAGTATTTTTCATATAAAAGAGAACAAGCTATGAATCTGCTTATGTAACAAATCATGTATTAAAATATCTCTCTTCCATTTAACCAACAAACATTCTATTGTAAATATTCAGCAATAAACAAACTCTTTGAAGTCAGGTTCTTTATATCCAAATTTTCTAGTTTTATTTGTTAAATGTGTGTACAATGGCCATTTCTGGAGGAAAGCGTGACAACCCAGTGTTCTTGCCTGGAGAATCCCTTGGAGAGAGGAGACTGGTAGGCTACTCTCTGTGTCCATAGGGTCACAAGGAGTCAGGCATGACTGAAGCAGCTTAGCAATCAGTGGCCATCACGCGCCAGGACTTAACAAAAATGAAGTAAGTCTTTTTTATTGTGCCTGTTCAACATCTAACTTTTCCTTTTTCTGGTAACAGTAGTGGAAATGTCTTTAGGAATCACCTCTCTCTTATTTTTATTTATTTTTGATAACTTTGCTTTCTCAAACTTTCTCTCTTAAAATTTTAGCTATTAATTTGTGTAACTTTGATCCCATAAGTTTACCTCTATATTTTCCTTATACTATCATGATGAAAAATTGTTGTTGTTCATCTATCTACCTTTGGAAATAAAGGAGCTCAAGTATGTCAGTGGCTTTTAATAATCAAAGAGATTCAAAACATTCTATTAATCTAAATCTTAATAATGGAAGAGAGCACCTTGACCTGGTCATATAAAGAATGAAACAAACAAAGTGTACTCATTAGAAAGAAAAAAAAGAAAGAAACAAAAGAAAGGGGGACCTAGATGCTGCCTGTTTGGTTGAGTGAAACCAAAATTAATTCACTATTTCTGATTAAACTCATAAGGGTTTAAATGTTTTCAATAATGTTTGGAATGAAAGGAAGTGGAAGATTTGGAGAAGTGGAGGAAAAACTGCCAAGTATCATTCAAGCTACAAATAGTTGTCTTCCTATCTTTCACTCTTCAAGAAACATTTTGAAAAGATCAAATTGCTCAAAAATCATTCTATCCTCCTTGGAAATGATCAAGTAAAGGTCAATTTGCCAAGACCATGTAACAACCTACAGGAAGTTTGGAAGCTGTTTTTGAGAGCAGTTAAAAGGATTCAGGGAGAGTGCTGGAATAGAATAGCAACAATTCAAGGCACACATAGTGAAGAGAGAAATGTTTCCGAAAATTTTTAAATATTATTACAGTTCCCTCACTTTTAGTTTTTTTGTGATCACTAACTTCTGCTCTACCCAACATACCTTTCTTGAAGCCCTACAGATGAGCAATCTGTCAAATGATAGAAGCAAAAACAACAGATAGAGGTAACCTATCCTAACAGAGCCTACGATAGAAAAAAGTAGTGTGTTGGCGGTGGGGGCAAGATGATGTCCATTCTGTGTATTCATTTATTCATTGATTAAATACTTAGTTTCTCGATATTCAGAAATGAGTGAAGATCCATTGTTATGTTCTGTCTGGTGGGAACAGTATGATCCATTAAGGTGTCCATTTAGTTAAGCAAATATGAAAGCACAGAGATATATAGACAGCAGCAATGAAGCTTTGCCAGACTACAGCAATTAACTATCTTAAAGCATTTTATTGTATGGATCACAATCAACTGTGGAAAATTCTTAAAGAAAGGGGAATACTGACAACCTTACCTGTCTCCTGAGAAATCTGTATGCAGGTCAAGAAGCAACAGTCAAAACCGAACATGGAACAACAGACTGGTTGAAAATTGGGAAAGGAATACATCAAGGGTGTATATTGTCACCCTGTTTATTTAATTTATATGCAGAGTACATCATATGAAATGCTGGGAGAAGACTCTCGTGAGTCCCTTGGACAGCAAGAAACTCCAACCAGTCAAGCGTAAAGGAAATCAACCCTGAATATTCATTGGAAAGACTGATGCTGGAGCCGAAGTTCCAATACTTTGGCTACATGATGCAAACAGCCAACTCAATGGAAAAGACTCATGCTGGGAAAGATTGAAGGCAGGAAGAGAAGAGGGCAATGGAGGATATGGTGGTTGGATGGTATCATCGACTCACTGGACATGAGTTTGAGCAAACTACAGGAGATTGTGAAAGACAGGGAAGTTGTGCTGCAGTCCATGGGGTCGCAAAGAGTTGGACAGGACTGAGCGACTGAACAACAGCAACAATCCTAAAACTGGAATCAGGGTAAAAATATAGATATTACTCAATAGCACCTATTTTGGGGACTATATACATACATATACATACACTTACATATATATATTTACTGGCTTGCTGTGCAGCTTATGGGGTTTTAGTTCCATGACCAGGAATCACACCTGGTTTGATTCCAAACCAAATCAAATTAAATCTCAAATTCCAATCAAATATCAGTAGTGAGAGAATAAAGTCCTAGCCACTGGATCACCAGAGAATTCTGAAAAAAACAGTTTCATTATAAATTTTCAAATCTATAACTGTCACAAAATTCTCATTTTACTGTTAGGGAACATTTTTAAAAATAAGTTTCTAGAGTAGATAAGCATATATTTACTTACACATCCTCCAAAAAACCCAATGAAAGAAATAAATGCAAATGGATCATAGAAAATAAATGAAGACAAATTCTCAACACATTACCAAGAGCTTAAATAAGAAAACTTATTGAAAGAACTATTTATACTTGTGACAGAAGTGTTAAGGAGACAGTACAGGACTGGTGACCATGGACAGTCACTTCTGGCCCTAGGCTGAAGGGTGAGAGGGAGCAATGGTGTTTCCAAAGCTTGGAAGAAACTGGGGATGTGAAAGAGCCTCTGGAGAGCAGTTGTGACCATCATGGAATTCAGTCCCAGCAGGAATCACAGCCAGACATGGAAAGAGTGTGAAATATCTACTCCACCCTTTCTCATCATCTGCCCATTCCTCAGGCCAAACCCCCAGTCAGAAGCCAGAATGCAAGGGAGCCTGTGTGATGCAGTTGATAGAGATTAGCCTCCTGTTTTGTAGAGAAAGGTGAAAATTAATATGAGGATGGGGAAGATGACGGAAATTAACAAGCACTGAAGGGATAAGACTTCAGCTTCAGTTTTCCTTTATCCATTTTGGTTAGTCTGTAACCTGTCAACTTGGCCTGGCTGGACTACTTTTCCCAGAGCTCCACATCCCCACTTTTTTGCTATGTTTCTAATTTGGGTGGGTTGGTCATAAGAGATTGTTGTGGGAGACATGCAGAGCAGAAGTGAAGTGACAACCACTTTGTAGCTCACACATTTTGTCACTTATTTTTTGACTGACCTCATGGCTTAAGTAATGGCCAAGCCTGCAGCTGGTCTACATTCCTCTGGATTCTCCTGCATTTTCTCTGATTTCTGAGCCAGTCCTATGTGTTTGTGTGTGTGTTCAGTCGCTCATTTGGGTCCAATTCTTTGTGACCCCATGGACTATAGCCCACCAGGAATTTCCCAGGCAAGAATACTGGAGTAGGTTGCCATTTCCTATTCCAGGGAATCTTCCTGACCCAAGGATTGAAGGATCCTGAAATCTATGGGACACACACTACTAAGATAAGGGATAAAAGGACCTGACAAGGTGTCGGTCTGTCCATGTGAGTCTGAGCTCACGTTTGTCACTTCCAACTTGTTCTCGCTGTCCCTTGCTTTGCAGCCATCTTTCCTCCCTGATTGCCTTAACTATGGACCTGAAATTTCAACATCAGAGTCACAGACAAGAACCATGAAGACACAACTTTACAAGTTCACACAACTGTGTAAGATCAAATTCCTGTAACAACTTTTAACATATATAATATATATAATTATTATATAATATTAAATATTGTATATAATGCATAATATAATATATTATATAATTTATATATAATAATATATGTGTGTGTTTAACATATATAATCATCCCATTGTTCTAACTCTCTGATTGAACTCTGAGTTTCCAGGAGAGTAAGAGATAACAAACTGTGAGCCAGTTATGTCACAGGACATCAAAAAGAACTCATGTGTCAGAGGCACCAGACACCTCTGAAGATAGATGTACACACTGGTTTCGTTGAAAACCGGAAGATTATTTAAGCAAGTTCAAGTCTCTGTAGCAATACAAAAACCCATTCCTCAAGCATCAAAAATAAACAAAAAGTACTAACTGGAAAAATTCAGTGAGAGGTTTTGGACTGGGGAGTATGCTCACCTGAGGAGAGAGAGAGGACATAACTAAAATTAGGAAGATGATGTGAAATAATATATACAGAAGAGTGAACAACCCTGTCCTCAGCCCCATTATTTGGTCACACTCCAAAAATACTGGCTGTCAAGTGTTTAATTTATACTCCACTACTAAGTTGGGCAGAAGATTCAGTACTCCTTTTTGACTGAAGTGACCTAATTGATCAAAAGTTCTGCTCTTTACATTTGATCACCCCAAAGGAGGAGGTAACACTTAATTTTTTAGTATTTCACCCTAAAATATGAATGAATATTCAAAGATCATCAGAGTCTGAAGAAACAGTTATGTATAACAGGGGTATTTTAATGACAAAAAAAGTCTAGCTGAAGGTGACAGAGACTAAAAGTTAACCGTGATTTACATAGGAGAGAAGAGCTTACTCTCTTAAATAAAAGCCAGTACTGATACAACTTGTTCAGAAAAGGTGATGAGGACTGAGGTTTTTCTTGTATCTAGTACTGTCTTTCCACAGGATGTTGTCATCATTCACTTTGTATATGATAGCCTCTGATCTCATCTACAACAAACCAGTGAAAAGCAGGGAGAGAAGAAGAAACAAAGCTGATACATCTTCCTTTTAAGAGCATATGCCAGAAAGTGCATGCATCAAAGTTGGTGACATGGCCAAACTTAGCTGCAAGGGAGGATAGTGAATTAATTGTTTATTCTAGTGGCTTTGGGCCTTGTTAATCACTTCACAGGAAATAGATGGGGAAACAGTGGAAACAGTGTCAGACTTTATTTTGGGGGGCTCCAAAATCACTGCAGATGGTGATTGCAGCCATGAAATTAAAACACGCTTACTCCTTGGAAGAAAAGTTATGACAAACCTAGATAGCATATTCAAAAGCAGAGACATTACTTTGCCGACTAAGGTCTGTCTAGTCAAGGCTATGGTTTTTCCAGTAGTCATGTATGGATGTGAGAGTTGGACTGTGAAGAAGGGTGAGCGCCGAAGAATTGATGCTTTTGAACTGTGGTGTTGGAGAAGACTCTTGAGAGTCCCTTGGACTGCAAGGAGATCCAAACAGTCCATTCTGAAGGGGTTCAACCCTGGGATTTCTTTGGAAGGAATGATGCTAAAGCTGAAACTCCAGTACTTTGGCCACCTGATGAGAAGAGCTGACTCATTGGAAAAGACCCTGATGCTGGGAGGGCTTGGGAGCAGGAGAAGAAGGGGATGACAGAGGATGAGATGACTGGATGGCATCATGGACTCGATGGACGTGAGTCTGAGTGAACTCTGGGAGTTGGTGATGGACAGGGAGGGCTGGCATGCTGCGATTCATGGGGTCGCAAAGAGTTGGACACAACTGAGAGACTGAACTGAACTGAACTGAACTGAACCTTGAGAATCATAAAACTAACAAAGGAGAAAAGGCATATTTGAGAGATCACTGGAAACTTGCCAGTGTTCTCTTTTGGGTACTCACAATATGTGCAAACTCCCTTCTCAAGGAAAGTAGCTCCTAAATTCAATCCTGTCAATGCACTCAGAACAAAGTTCACGATTCCTGTATCATATGCAACCCTGTCTTTTAGATCTAGATAGGGCTCTTCACGAACCAATGGTCCCAAAATAAAAGACAAATCACCAATCTATATAAAGCAGAAATAAAATCTCCCATTTGAAAAATGGAAGAATAGGATATTGATAGCATTTTCAAGAGTCGGACACGACTAAGCAACTAACAAACACACTAACAGGAATCACCAAAGCACCATTCTTTGTCAGTGGAGGAAATTTCTCAATCAACTGACCAACAACTTGACTAGGGTTGGTATTGCCCTGTGTCCCTTAGAGGTTACATTACAATTGTAGAACTTTTTCTGTTGTGGAATTTGGAAGTCTGGAGGTTGTCTTAGAGGTGATCTGATGCCAGCTTCTGTAAATCAAGCTTGCGGCATTTCAGGCAGTCTAATTGCCTCTAGGACTTAATGGAAATTAAATCACTTTCAGTTCAGTTCAGTCACTCAGTCATGTCTGACTCTTTGCGACCCCATGGACTGCAGTACGCCAGGCCTCCCTGTCCATCACCAACTCCCAGAGTTTATTCAAACTCATATCCACTGAGTCAGTAATGCCATCTAACCATCTCATCCTCTGTCATTCCCTTCTCCTCCCTCCTTCAATCTTTCCCATCATCAGGGTCTTTTCAAATGTGTCAGTTCTTTGCATCATGTGGCCAAAGTATTAAATTAAATTAAATCAAATCACTTTGCATGTGGTCAGTTCTGTTTCAGATAAACACAAACTGTATTCTCTCTTCTCGTTGTTCAGTCACTAAGCTGCGTCTCTTTGTGATCCTATGAACTGCAGCATGCCAAGCTTCCCTGTCCTTCACTATCTCCCAGAGTTTGCTCAAATTCATATTGGTGATACTATCTAACCATCTCAAACTCTGTCGCCCCCTTCTCTTCTTGCCCTCAATCTTTCCCAACATCAGGGTCTTTTCCAATGAGTCAGTTCTTCACATCAGGTGGCCAAAGTATTAGAGAATCAGCTTCGGTATCAGTCCTTCCAATGAATATTCAGTTTATTTCCTTTAGAATTGACTGGTTTGATCTCCTTGCTGTTCAAGGGACTCTTAAGAGTCTTCTCCAGCACCACATTTGAAAGCATCAATTCTTCAGCTCTCAGCCTTCTTTATGATCTAACTCTCACATCCATACATGACTACTGGAAAAATCATATTAAATTAGGACTGACTACATGAACCTTTGTCTGCAAAGTGATGCCTCTGCTTTTTAATACATTGTCTAGTTTTGTCGTATTTTCTATAGATATAGTTTATAGATTTAATAACTCTGATCTTTTATTTACTGGCCCCTGAATTCTACCCATCACCCACTCTTGTGAAACAATCGGTTTGAGTGTGAGGTCAGTCTTACTCATACAGTCTTTGAGCACATATTACTGGCTGAGCAATACAGGCTGAGCAATACACGTGTTTCAGTTAGAAAAACAGAATTCATCTGCTGTTGTTTTTTTTACATTTGAGATCCCAGTATATCCAACTCTTGCTCAGCTAAATTTGTGAGCTACATGTATAGAAAACTTACAAATAGACTTACTTATATTTCACCTTCTCTATATAAAAATGTTTAAAAGATCACATGCAACATTATCAATATTTTCTAGATCTTATGTAATACATTGTTTATCTATCTTTCAGTATATCACAGGCCACAATTCTACTAAATATTTTGTCTGATATAACAAGGGTTCCAGCTTTCCAACCTCTAACAGATGTGTTCTCACTGCTTCATTATTTTCAAGAAACAAAAGCTGTATTTTTTAGTTTAATTGCATGCAGGATCCTTCTTCTGATTTAAAAAATATAAAGGGAAATATCAAAAGAAACAGCTACAAGAGTTCAACTTTTTGGAATTGGGACTCAAGCATAGAAACATATATTTAATATTTTTAATTTCAAATAAAATATTATATAAAAGAATACACTTCTGCATCTAACCTTAACCACAGCAATAGAAGCAATCTGGCCTCAAGATCAAATTGAAGTATATCCCAATTATGAGTTTTGCCCAAACATGGAAGATTAAATTTAGAGATAGTAGAAGGTGGCAGTGGGCTTCCCTGGTGTCTCAGTGGTGAAGAATCTGCCTGGATAAGCGGCCTGCACATTGGTGCTTCGTAAGCTGGCATTCTTATATTTCGGACTCAGCTGCCTTGTGCTGAAAATCTTAGCCACCTGGAGGACAAAAGAGGCTCTCCAGTTCCAGCCAATAGCCTGAACTGCCAGCAGTGTGAGGAAGTCATCTCAGTCATGGCAGCCCCAACCACCATCTAACGGTGACTGCACAAAATGCTCCAATCAAGACCAGCAGCACTGCCCATCAGAAGTACAGCAGAAAGGAGTGGTGAGGTTTGCATGAGGAAAGTCTAGACACTTAATAACCAAAAGAAATCAAGCCCTGAGCTTTTGGAATGGGAGCACTGACTCCAAGACCCAGAGAACTAACCCTAGGGGTTATCAAATAGTGAGAAATCAAACAAAGGAAATCACTGGGATAAAAGATGCTGCATGACCCAACCACCAGTAGCACCCTGTGCAGGACACCTCATCTAAACAACAAACAAAACCAAAGTACAGACCCATTCATGAGCAGACAGGATTACCACCTCACTCACTCTTACCTATCAGAGCAAAAACAAGCAAACAAACAAACAAAAACTCAGTACAAAACTCACCCTATACAAAGCTTACACAAACCACTGGACAAACCTTAGGAGGGCAGAAACCAAAAGAAAGAAAGAATTCAACCTTGAAGTCCTGGAAAAGGAGACCTCAAACACAATAAGTTAAAAATAAAAATAATGAAAAGGCAGAGAAATACTATGCAAATGAAGGAACAAAGTAGAAACACAGAAGTCCAAATAAATGAAGAGGAAATAGGCAAGGTACCTGAAAAACAATTCAGAATAATGATAGTAAAGATTATCAAAAATCTTGAAAACAAAATAGAGAAAATGCAAGAATCAATTAACAAAGACCTAGAAGAATTAAAGAATAAACATGCAGAGACAAACAACACAATTATTGAAATTAAAAATACTCTAGAAGGAAGCAATGTCAAAGTATCTGAAGCAGAAGAACTCATCACTGAGCTGGAAGATAAAATGATGGAACTAACTTCTGAGGAGCAGAATGAAGTAAAAAAAATGAAAAGAACTGAGGATAGTCTCAGAGACCTCTGGGACAATATCAAATGCACCAACATTCGAATTATAGGGGTCCCAGAAGAAGAAGAGAAAGAGAAATGGTATGAGAAAATTTTTGAAGAGATTATAGTTGAAAATTTCCCCAGTACAGAAAAGGAAATAATCAAGTCCAAGAGGCACAAAAAGTCCCATATAGGATAAACTCAAGGAGAAACACTCCAAGACACATACTAATCAAACTAACAAAGACTAAACACAAAGAAAGAATATTAAAAGCAGCAAGGGAAAAGAAACAAGTAACCTGCAAGGGAAACCCCATATGCTTAACAGCTGATCTTTCAGCAGAAACTCTGCAGGCCAGAAGGGAATGGCAGGATATATTTAAAGTACTGAAAGAGAAAAACCTACAACCAAGATTACTGTATCTGGCAAGGATCTCATTCAAAACAGATGGGGAAATAAAAAGCATTTCAGACAAGCAAAAGTTAAGAGAATACAGTACCACCAAACTAGCTTTACAACAAATGTTAAAAGGATTTATATAGTCATACAAGATACTTACATAGTCGTAGAAAGTGAAAGTGAAAGTGAAGTCCTGTCTGGCTCCTTGTGACCCCATGGACTGTAGCCTACCAGGCTGCTCCCTCCATGGGATTCTCCAGGCAAAAGTACTGGAGGGAGTTGCCATTTTCCTTCTCCAGGGGATCTTCCCGACCCAGGGATCGAACCCAGGTCTCCTGCATTCCAGGCAGACGCTTTAACTTCTGAGCCACCAGGGAAGCCATATATAGTCATAAGATACTTATATAAGTCATACTTATATAGTCATAAGAAACACAAGAGAAGAAAAATGATCTACAAAAAAAAAAAAAAGCAATTACTAAAATGGCAATAGGAACATATATATCAATAATTACTTTAAATGTAAATGGATTAAATATTCCAATCAAAAGACACAGACTGGCTGAATGCATACAAAAGCAAGACCCATATATATGCTGTCTACAAGAAACCCACTTCAGACCTAAAGACACATATAGACTGAAAGCGAGAGGATGGAAAAAAATATTCCATGCAAATGAGAGGCAAAAGAAAACTGGAGTAACAATCCTTATATCAGACAAGACAAAAAAAAAAAAAGACCTTAAAATAAAGAACATTACAAGAGATAAGGAAGGACACTACATAATGTTCAAGGGATCATTCCAAGAGGAAGATAACAATTGTGAATATCTATGCACCCAACATAGGAGCACCTCAATACATAAGACAAACTCTAACAGACATAAAAAGAGAAAATGACAGTAACACAATAATAGTAGGACACTTTAACACCCCACTCACACCAATGGACAGATCATCAAAACAGAAAATTAATAAGGAAACACAAGTCTTAAATGATACATTAAATGAGATGGATCTCATCGATATCTTCAGGCCATTCCATCCAAATCCAGAAGAATACACCTTCTCAAGTGCACATGGAACATTCTCCAGGATAGACCACATCTTGGATCACAAATCAAATCTCAGTAAATTTAAGAAAATTGAAATCATATTAAGCTTCTTCTCTGAACACATGCTATGAGACTAGATATCAATTACAAGAAAAAAACTGTAAGAAACACAAACACATAGAGATTAAACAACACATTTCTAAATAACCAATGGGTTACTGAAGAAATCAAAAGGGAAATCAAAAAAATTCTAGAAAAAACAACAATGAAAACACAACTCAAAACCTATGAGATGCAGCAAAAGCAGGCAGTTCTAAGAGGGAAGTTTATAGCAATACAATCCCACCTCAAGAAACAAGAAAAACATCAAATAGACAACTTAACTTTATACCTAAAACAACTGAAAAAAGATGAACAACAACAAAAAAAATTAGAGAGAAAGAAATCATAAAGATCTGAGCAGAAAAAAAATGAAAAAGAAATAAAAAAGAAACAAAGGTAAAGATTAATAAAAATAAAAGTTGGTTCTTTGAGAAGATAAACAAAATTGATAAACCTTTAGCCAGATTCATCAAGAAAAAGAGAGAGAAGAATCAAATCAACAAAATTAGAAATGAAAAAGGAGAAGTTACAACAGACAATGCAGAAATACAAAGGATTATAGGAGACTATTATTAACAACAATATGGCAATTAAATGAATAACCTGGAAGAAATGGATAGATTCCTAGAAAAGTTCAATCGTCCAAGACTGAATCAGGAAGAAGTAGAAATCATTAACAACCCAATTATAAGCACTGAAATTGAAGCTATGATCAAAAATCTCCCCAAAAACAAAAGCTCAGGACCAGATGGCTTCACAGAAGAAGTCTATCAAACATTTAGAGAAGAATTAATTCCTGTTCTTCTAAAATTCTTTCAAAAAATTGCAGAAGAAGGAACACTTACAGATTCATTCTATGAGGCCACCATGACCCTGATACCAGACAAAGACAACACAAAAAAAGAAAACTATGGGCCAATATCACTGATGAGCATAGATACAAAAATATTCAACAAAATTTTAGCAAACAGAATTCAGCAATACATCAAAAAGCTGATATGCCATGATCAGGTGGGTTTATTCCAGGAGTTCAAGGATTCTTCAATATATGCAAGTTAATGTGATACACTATATTAACAAACTGAAAGATAAAAACCATATGATCATTTCAATAGATGCAGAAAAAGCTTTTGACAAAATTCAGCACCTATTTATGATTAAAACTCTTTGGAAAATGGGCAAAGAAGGAATCTACTTCAACATAGTAAAGGTCATATATGATAAGCCTACAAAAAACATTATTCTCAGTGGTGAAAAACTGAAAGCATTCCCCCTAAGATCAGGAACAAGACAAGGATGTCCACTTTCACCACTATTATTCAACATAGCTCTGGAAGTCCTAGCTACAGCAATCAGAGAAGCAAAAGAAAGAAAAGGAATTCAGATCAGCAAAGAAGAAGTAAAGTTCTCACTGTTTGCAGATGACATGAAACTATACATAGAAAACCCTAAAGACAGTATCCTGGGCTTCCTTGGTGGCTCAGAGGTTAAAGCGTCTGCCTGCAATGCAGGAGACCTGGGTCTGATCCCTGGGTCAGGAAGATTCCCTGGAGAAGGAAATGGCAACCCACTCCAGTATTCTTGCCTGGAGAATCCCATGGACAGAGGAGCCTGTTGGGCTACAGTCCACGGGGTCGCAAAGAGTTGGACACAACTGAGCAACTTCACTTTCACTTTCAAAGATAGTATCAGAAAATTACTAGAGCTACTCAGTGAATTTAGCAAAGTTGCAGGATACAAAATCAATACAGAGAAATCACTTGCATTTCTATATACTAAAAATGAAAAATCAGAACCAGAAATTAAGGAATCAATCCCATTCACCATTGCAAAAAAAGAACTGAATATCTAGGAACAAACTTGGCTCAGAGGTTAAAGCTACTGCCTACAATGAGGGAGATCTGGGTTTGATCACTGGGTCAGGAAGATCCCCTGGAGAAGGAAATGGCAAACCACTCCAGTATTCTTGCCTGGAGAATCCCATGGACAGAGGAGCCTGGTGGGCTACAGTCCACGGAGTCACAAAGAGCTGGACATGACTGAAAGACTTTCACTTTCACTTTTAAGGAGACAAAAGAACTGTACACAAAAAATAATAAGACACTGATGAAAGAAAAGTCAAGTGGGCCTTAGAAAGCATCACTATGAACAAAGCTAGTGGAGGTGATGGAATTCCAGTTGAGCTATTTCAAACCCTGAAAGATGATGCTGTAAAAGTGCTGCACTCAATATGCCAGCAAATTTGGAAGACTCAGCAGTGACCACAGGACTGGAAAAGGTCAGTTTTTATTCCAATCCCAAAGAAAGGCAATGCCAAAGAATGCTCAGACTACTGCACAATTGCACTCATCTCACATGCTAGTAAAGTAATGCTCAACATTCTCCAAGCCAGGCTTCAATAATATGTGAACCATGAACTTCCTGATGTTCAAGCTGGTTTTAGAAAAAAGGCAGAGGAACCAGAGATCAAATTGCCAACATCCGCTGGATCGTGGAAAAAGTAAGAGAGTACCAGAAAAACATCTATTTCTGCTTTATTGACTATGCCAAAGCCTTTGACTGTGTGGATCACAATAAACTGTGGAAAATTCTGAAAGAGAGAAACCAGACCACCTGACCTGCCTCTTGAGAAATCTGTATGCAGGTCAGGAAGCAACAGTTAGAACTGGACATGGAAAAACAGACTGGTTCCAAATAGGAAAAGGAGTACGTCAAGGCTATATATTGTCACTCTGCTTATTTAACTTATATGCAGAGTACATCCTGAGAAACGCTGGGCTGGAAGAAGCACAAGCTGGAATCAAGATTGCTGGGAGAAATATCAATAACCTCAGATATGCAGATGATACCACCATTATGGCAGAAAGTGAAGAGGAACTAAAATGCCTCTTGATGAAAGTGAAAGAGGAGAGTGAAAAAGTTGGCTTAAAGCTCAACATTCAGAAAACAAAGATCATGGCATCTGGTCCCATCGCTTCATGGGAAATAGATGGGGAAACAGTGGAAACAGTGTCAGACTTTATTTTTGGGGGCTCCAAAATCACTGCAGATGGTGATTGCAGCCATGAAATTAAAAGACACTTACTCCTTGGAAGGAAAATTATGACCAACTTAGATAGCATATCAAAAAGCAGAGACATTACTTTGCCAACAAAGGTCCGTCTAGTCAAGGCTATGGTTTTTCCAGTAGTCATGTATGGATGTAAGAGTTGGACTGTGAAGAAAGCTGAGCACAGAAGAATTGATGCTTTTGAACTGTGGTGTTGGAGAAGACTCCTGAGACTCCCTTGGACTGCAAGGAGATCCAACCAGTCCATTCTGAAAGAGATCAGTACTGGGTGTTCTTTGGAAAGAATGATGCTAAAGCTGAAACTCCAATACTTTGACCACCTCATGCAAAGAGTTGACTCATTGGAAAAGACCCTGATGCTGGGAGGGATTGGAGGCAGGAGGAGAAGGGGACAACAGGGGATGAGATGGCTGGATGACATCACCAACTCAATGGACATGAGTTTGAGTTAACTCCGGAAGTTGGTGATGCACAGGGAGGCCTGGTGTGCTGCAGTCCATGGGGTTGCAAAGAGTCAGACACGACAGAGCAACTGAACTGAACTGAACTGATGAAAGAAATGAAAGACAACATAAACAGATGGAGAGGTGGTCCATGTTCCTAGGTAGGAAGGATCAATGTTGTGAAAATGACTATATCACCAAATGCAGTCTACAGGTTCAATGCCATCCCTATCAAATTACCAATGACATTTTTCACAGAACTAGAACAAAAAAATTTCAGAATCCATATGGAAATACAAAAGACACTGAATAGCCAAAGTAGTCTTGAGAAAGAAGAGTGGAGCTGGAGGAATCCATCTTCCTGACTTCATATTTTACTACAAAGCTACAGTCATCAAGACAGTGTGGTACTGGCACAAAAACAGAAATATAAAGCAATGGAACAAGGTAGAAAGCCCAGAAACAAATCTATGCATACCTTATTTTTCACAAAGGAGACAAGAATATACAACATGGCAAAAATAGCCTCTTCAGTAAATGGTTCTGGGAAAACTGGACAACTACAGGTAAAAGAATAAAATTGGAACCCTTCCTAATGCCATACACAAAGATAAGCTCAAAATGGATTAAAGACCTAAATGTAAGACCAGAAACTATAAAACTCTTAAAGGAAAACATAGGCAGAGCACTCAATGACATAAATCAAAGCAAGATCCTCTGTACCCACCTCCTAGAGTAACAGAAATAAAAACAAAAGTAAAAAAGTATGACCTGATTAAACTTAAAAGCCTTTGCACAACAACAAAAAAAACTATAAGCAAGGTGAAAAGACAACCCTCAGAATAGGAGAAAATAATAGCAAATGAAACAGCTGGCAAAGGTTTAATTTCCAAAATGTGCAAGCAGCTCATACAACTCAATGCCAGAAAAACAAACAATCCAATCAAAAAGTGGGGAAAGACCTAAACAAACATTTCCCCAAATAAGACATACAGATGGCTAACAAACACATGAATAAAGGCTCAACATTGCTCATTATTGGAGAAATGTAAATCAAAACCACAATGAGATATCACTTCACATCGGTCAAAATGGCCATCATCAAAAAGTCTACAAACAATAAATGCTGGAGAGAGTGTGGGGAAAAGGGAACGCTCTTGCACTGTTGGTGGGAATGTAAATTGATACAGCCACTATGGAAGACGGTATGGAGCTTCCTTAAAAACTTAAAATAAAACCACCCATGACCCACCCATTTGACTTCTAGGCATATACCATGAGGAAACAAAAAATTGAAAAAGACACATGTATCCCACTGTTCATTGCAGCACTATTTACAATAGCTAGAACATGAAAGATGGCCATTGACAGATGAATGGATAAAGAAGTTGTGGTACATACACACAATGGAATATTACTCAGCTGTAAAAAGGAATGCATTTGAGTCAGTCCTGATGAGGAGGATGAACCTAGAACCTACTATACAGAGTGAATTGAGTCAGAAAGAGAGAGATAACTATCATATTCTACTTTGGCCACCTCATGCGAAGAGTTGACTCATTGGAAAAGACTTTGATGCTGGGAGGGATTGGGGGCAGGAGGAGAAGGGGACGACAGAGGATGAGATGGCTGGATGGCATCACTGACTCAATGGATGTGAGTCTGGGTGAACTCCGGGAGTTGGTGATGGACAGGGAGGCCTGGCGTGCTGCGATTTATGGGGTCGCAAAGAGTCGGACACGACTGAGCGACTGAACTGAATATAACATATATGGAATCTAGAAAAATGATACTGAAGAATTTATTTACAGGGCAGCAATGGAGAAACAGACATAAGGAATAGATTTGTGGACATGGAGAGAGGGAAGGATGTATGGAAAGAGTGAGATGGATGGAAAAAGGGTGAGATGTATGGAAAGAGTAACATGGAAACCATTTGTAAAATAGATAGCCAATGGGAATTTGCTGTATGGCTCAGGAAGCTCAAACAGGGGCTCTATATCTACCTAGAAGGGTGGGATGGAGAGGGAGATGGGAGGGAGGTTGAAAAGAGAGGGGATATATGTATACCTATGGCTGAATCATGTTGAGGTTTGACAGAAAACAACAAACTTCTGTAAAGCATTTATCCTTCAGTAAAAAAAAAAAATTAAAAAAGAATAATAAAAATAAATATAAACATCTTTTTAAAGTGCATGACAACAATAACACAAAGAACAGGACACAAAAAGTGGAAACATGCTGTGTCAAGGTTCTTACGGAGTGTGGTACATTATTATTTGAAGGTGGACTAAATTAAGATTAAAAAATACATACCGTAAAATCTTAAGTGAGCACTTAAAAAATAAAGCAAATTCATAAACAAACAAACAAACAAACAAACAAAAAAAGAATCTGCCTACCAAGCAGGAGATGCAGCTTCAGTCCCTGGATCGGAAAGATCCCCTGGAGAAGGAAATGGCAACCCACTCCAGTATTCTCCCATTGGAAATCCCGTGGACAGTGGATCTTGGTGGGCTACAATCCATAGGGTTGTAAAGAGTCAAACACAACTTAGCAACTGGACAACAACAACAACAGATGATGGTAGTACTGTTTAGGACTGTGATTCTCAATTGGACCTAATGTTGCCTCCTTTCCCCTTCCAGATGTCACTGGATAATGCCCGAAGACATTTTGCTGGTCATGATTGGGAGTGAGGTGTTGCTAAATTCTAGTGAGTGAAAATCAGAGACTCTGATAAATATCCTACTAAACACAGCACGTTTCCTTTCCCCAACCCCAATACTTGCAACCAAGTATTATCCAGTCTGAATTGGCAAGGGTGCTGAGGTTGAGAAACTCTGGTCTAAGTCATTGGATAGAAGATACTAAATCTATAGGTAGGAGCTGCAAAACGATAACCATGGTACTCCTAATCTCTACATTGACCAAACAGATGACTGACAGCTTAGGATAGCATAGTATACAAATAGAAGATGCGGTTCTGGCAATAGAGTTCTTATTGTGTGAGTGATGAGAAGTAAAGACCCTGCTGTGGTGCTTGGAAGGATTCACTTTGCTAACTACCCAAACATGCCATCAGTTGGACATGCCAACTGATACTGGTTCTGGAATTTTCCAAACTTTCTCTCCACATCAATATCTTAATTGGACAGATTAGATGAAAGGCACTAAATTATCATAAAATTGCATCATTTCATTGTAGAAAAAAATATTAAAAAAAATACTTTAAGTATATGCTTCACTGATACAATAGGTCACTTACTAGAGACTGATTACTAAAGTAATAAAGAGAAAGAAAAACAATTATTTTGATGGATAGATGGACTCCAGAGTGTATATACTAATTTAGTTATTTAATTTTCATTGCACTTATGAAAAAGTAGAATTTAATACTGTGCATATTTCTTTGGGGAGTTTCATTTTTAATTAGATATGACTTGAGCTGACTCTTTTCCCACAGCAGAAATAATGTACAAACTCAGTAAGTGTGTTTATCACACACAGGCAAGTCTCTGCAACTGTATAAACAATTTCTATTACTTCGTACATATACCCAGATGGGTCTTCAGTGAAACACAATGAAATAAGACAAAACAAAAGGCCAGGAGAAATTATTAAAGGGAATTTAATCTGTTAAATTAATCATTTCCTCCTTCACTTCTAGAGTTGGGTTTCAATTTTGCTATCAATGATCTTAAATCTTCTTTCACATGAAAAATACACTTCAAGTTAAATTTTAGGAAACAATGTACAAGTGATTGTCCTAGATATATTCTATTGTGTCCTAAAGTACTTCCTCAGAGATGAACGGGAGTCATTTAAATGAGCAAAAATTATTTTAGTAGAATCTTATAGTGATGGTAAAGTGGTTAATTAGAGTTTATTATAATGATATTAAGCATTTTTAGACCTAATGTGAGTTTAAAAAGGTTTAAAGTAAGTAAATAAAATCAAAGTCAAAGAGAAATAGGATATTATCAGTAAATCTCAAAAACATAATTGGATTTAATAAAGCAATTCAAGGTTTTATATAATCAGATATAATATATATAATTTTTAAAAAACAAAGCAATACTGCATGTGTCCTTGGTTACATACAAACACATGTACACACATACATTTAAAGGACTGAAAAGATGAAAACCAAATTCATTATCAAGGATGTATGCAAATGGGAAAGAAAAAGCAAGGAGGAGGGGATTGGACTGACATGTGACTGGGAAAAATAGAATGCCATCTTTGTGAGTTTTATTTCATTTATTAAACAATATTTTAACAGTGTGATTGAATTTTCACAATAGCTGATTCTGCATAAAGAAAACAAACACTGTATTATTTTTTAATTTGCTGTGCTTTTAAAAATTTTTCAAAATAAAAATTATACTTAAGAATGAACCAGGAAAAGTGTATCTGATATGTATTTGTAAATATTCAGAGATGAAAGGAAAAAGATCATAGCACATGTGAGCATTCATAAGTAATGGGCCTTGTGTAGCTATCTTGGGGAGAATATTGTGAGATGAACATAGAAAAGGAGATGGGGAGCTTGTGTTAAACAAAAAAAAAAATGTAGATACATCCCAAAGAGGATGGTAAGCTGTTGGAAACTAATGGCATAAACAAGGAACATGATCCAGCATGTACTTGGAAAGACTGACCTAATATAAGCAGAGGCACATTTTTTAGTATAACCATTTTCATACAGTCTTTATTGAAAAATATAATTATGAAAAAGATTATATAATTAAAAATCAGAAAAGGAAAACTCAAATATACATTCTTGGTGTCTCTACCTGGGAAGCCCCCACATAAGAAAACACAGTTTAATATGTACATTTAATTATATAACAGAATAAAAATGTTCTGAAATTAAAAAAAAAATTTGAATCTGCACTGAGAAGTGGAAAAAAATTCAGGAAAAATTGGTATAGAATACTCTTGTCAAGGCATCAGTTCAGTTCAGTTCAGTCGCTCAGTCGTGTCCGACTCTTTGTGACCCCATGAATCGCAGCACACCAGGTCTCCCTGTCCATCACCAACTCCCGGAGTTCACCCAGACTCACGGACATTGAGTCAGTAATGCCATCCAGCCATCTCATCCTCTGTTGTCCCCTTCTCCTCCTGCCCCCAATCCCTCCCAGCATCAGAGTCTTTTCCAATGAGTCAACTCTGCTTGAGGTGGCCAAAGTACTGGAGTTTCAGGTTCAGCATCATTCCTTCCAAAGAAATCCCAGGGCTGATCTCCTTCAGAATGGACTGGTTGGATCTCCTTGCAGTCCAAGGGAGTCTCAGGAGTCTTCTCCAACACCACAGTTCAAAAGCATCAATTCTTCGGTGCTCAGCCTTCTTCACAGTCCAACTCTCACATCCATACATGACTACTGGAAAAATCATACCCTTGACTAGAGGGACCTTTGTTGGCAAAGTAATGTCTCTGCTTTTGAATATACTATCTAAGTTGGTCATAACTTTTCTTCCAAGGAGTAAGCGTCTTTTAATTTCATGGCTGCAATCACCATCTGTAGTGATTTATATTCTCAAATAGAAGAGAACCTAGAGATTAGTGAATAGCACACAGATAAACACAAATTTTAAAATTAATGCTAATGGATCATAAATATTTTTTCACCAAAGGGAAATGAAAACTTTCAAAACTCTAAAACTGATTAAATCATAGTAAAAAGAGACTGTATAATAAACATGAAATCCAATTAAATAGATATCTAAGTCTAAATAATTGCAGGATTACGTTCAGATCACTAATGGATAGTTTATAAACCCTGACCTTAAAACAATTACTCAAACCTTTTTCAAAGAATGAACCTTTTGGCAGGTATTGAATTCCTGCTTTCAAAAAATGGGAAAAATCAGCAAAAATAAACTTTCTTTTTACCTCTTCATGCTTTATTCTACCTCTTAATTATCTCATCTTACATTTTGGGGACCTTTGAGTGTCTACATGCATGCACACCACACATGCATACACACAAACACCTACACACACACCCTCCAAAATACACTGCGATTTTTAGAGATAATATAGACCAAATCTACATTAATGAATAGGGATATAGTTCTACACACATTGTCATCTGTTGAAATTCCCTTTCCCCAAGCACAGGTAGTGCTTTACGTTGTTCTGAAGAGTGGTTGCAGTTACCCCTGCTGGTAGTCACCTACTGACATGTGACTAATAAGTTCCAAAACAATTTTGCTGAGTAACAGAATCATTTGCCTCAAAGGCTTCCTTTACTTACACAGAAGAAAAACTAAGTGAACCTTGCAGGTTAAAATTCTTTCTACACTTTGTACTATGTTACCCTCCACTCACTGCTCCCTCTAATCTGAAAAGAGGAATGTTTTCTTCTTTTTACAATAAAATCAAAGTAGAGCTTTGTATTTCCAACTATATATATCATGGTATTTAATACTCTTGTTGTAAATTATTTTAAAATATTAATTTTTTACATGTACCACTTCACAGGCTATGAAATGTAATTTCCCTTGACTGTATTCTGTAAATAATCCAGAAATTTGATCAAACTCATTAACCGTTTGTATCCCTTCTACCTCAGATGCAATAAATTGCAATTGGAAATTCAAATTAGCATGTAAGATGTGAGCTTAATTAACTTTGTTACATTGTGAGTAAAAGGTCATATCTTCAAAGAAAATTGGAAAGAAATCTTTTTTAAGCCAAAATTAAGTATTAAATCATTTGCAACCTCAAAATGAATCTTAGAGATTTCCAAGTACAGACTATATTTTTTTTCGAAAGAAGACTTAGACCACATGATTTATTTTTTCTAGTTACTCAGTACCCATATTCTATCCATGTGACATAGTATGAGCTGCTTAATATCTATTTCTTTGTGTGCAAAACCAAATAAGTTGTTGCCAAATTTATAGTGATTATGTCATTACCTGTATCATTTATTTTTAAATGATTTTATGATTATTATGTCAGTTTCCTTTGTCCAGTTTGACACTGTTTATATGTGTAGCCTCAAAGAGACATATTCAGAAGGGAATTGTTTGAATAACACCAAAAATATTCCCCTTAACATTGAAAAAGTATATATATATATATATGTAATAGACTGACCAATTAAGAACAGAGAAGGCAATGGCACCCTACTCCAGTACTCTTGCCCGGAAAATCCCATGGACAGAGGAGCCTGGTAGGCTGCAGTCCATGAGGTCACTAAGAGTTGGGCACGACTGAGTGACTTCACTTTCACTTTTCACTTTCATGCATTGGAGAAGGAAATGGCAACCCACTCCGGTGTTCTTGCCTGAAGAATCCCAGAGACAGAGGAGCCTAGAGGGCTGCCGTCTATGGGATCACACAGAGTTGGACATGCCTGAAGCGACTTAGCAGCAGCAGCACCAGCAGCAACCAATTAAGAAAGCCAAATATGCAAGTGAAGTTTTTAAGAAGAATGGACTTGTACCTATGTTTTGTGGCATAACCAGCATTCTTACTAAGCATGTTTCCCTTTAAAAAAACCATCTTGATTTTTTAATGTATGCTCAATTCAATACAATTACAGTGATAAAATATATATTTATATATTTATATCTTCTATGAAAATTTAATTCCCAATATGTTGAGAATACAAGCTCAATTATTATCATATCAACTGTTTCTATTTATGTTACATGAAGAGTAACATTTCACAATCCAGACATTTAATTGCCAATTCCCTCTTCAGCCCTACCCTACTCTACCCTTGAAACTTACATACAAGCATACATGGACATCTCTTGCCTGCATTTTATGGAAGAATAAGCTATTCCCAGAATTGAGTATATATAAAGGAGGGAAGGATATAAAAAACAGGAATCCTAGTTCCTCTTGAACAGGGAAATTTCATTACATCATTCAAACTGAATTTCCTAAACTCAGTCCCCTAGTTCTTGATCTGTATCAATTGTTCCAACACTCAAATTTCATAGTGCAATGTCATTAAAATAATGTCAGAATCATGCATATCCAATATTTAAGTTTGTCAAGTAAGAATAATTTTAAAAGTCATCATTTTATTTAATATGGGATATTTTAACTCCAAAAATGTAGAAGGAATGTAATCACAGATTAAAATAAACAATTTATAATTTTACAACAAAATGTGGATAACAGGATAATCAGTTTTACTTATTTTATTCTAGATGCTTGAAAGTTCTTTACAGGTGAAATCTGGTCATGGGTGGTATTAAGATTCATTGTTTCATTCCACATCATTTACTCCATACTGCCTTATGTGAGTATTTTTTAATCTCTTTTATTTAACATCTTTATTCATTTATGTATTCATCTGATACCTTGTCAGATGATTCACTCAAAGTGTGCAGTCAATATAAGTTTGTAGTATGAATGGATAAAGCAATGACATTTCATTCATTCATTTATTTATAAACACCAGATTCAAATGACTGGTGGATTATATCAATTAGATTTATGCATACTCTGCTCTGTTTTAAGATGGATAACTAATATATATTCTTAAACAAGGTAATACCAAATAATTAAAAAAATTTTAGTATGTTATTTACAAAATAAAAGATTTTGATATAAAGAAAGTATACCATATGCCAGTAAAGCCAGAACATAAATCTAAAAAATATTTTTACCAGTTCAATTGTTATTGAAGTTCTCCAACCATGTCTTAGATAGGAATGTGCTGACATAAGTTACTTTAATTATATGCTATGTGACTGTTGAACTTCTCTTTCAGTTATTGCATAAAAGAAGCAACTAATGACTGACCCTAAACTTACTGTTCAGCTCATTTTATTTTCCACCCTCTGTATTTCAAATATCAACACCTGAAAGTTGCCAGTTTCTTATGAAATAAACTCTTAAAAATAAATGTATTCCATTTTTGATATCTTATTTTGCATCTAATTGTCTTGTGTTTCCCTTAATTGATTGTTGTAGATAAAACTGGTTTTTATTACTTTTGCCTTTTAACCTAACTAGCTTTGTGTGTGAATAATTTCCTATCTTCACTGTATGTTTGCCTTTACTGGTGAGCCTTTTCCATTTGCAATTTCCTTGTTTCTCATTGTGACCTTTTCTTCTTTGTCTGAAGAAGTTCCTTTAACATTTGTTGTACAGCTGGTTTCAGTTCAGTTCAGTCACTCAGTCGTGTCTGACTCTTTGCGACCCCATGAATTGCAGCACACCAGCCCTCCTTGTCCATCACCATCTCCCAGAGTTTACTCAGACTCACGTCCATCGAGTCCGTGATGCCATCCAATCATCTCATCCTCGGTTGTCCCCTTCTTCTCCTGCCCCCAATCCCTCCCAGCATCACAGTCTTTTCCAATGAGTCAACTCTTCGCATGAGGTGGCCAAAGTACTGGAGCTTCAGCTTTAGCATCATTCCTTCCAAAGAAATCCCAGGCTTGATCTCCTTCAGAATGGACTGGTTGGATCTCCTTGCAGTCCAAGGGACTCTCAAGAGTCTTCTCCAACACCACAGCTCAAAAGCATCAATTCTTCGGCTCTCAGCCTTCTTCACAGTCCAACTCTCACATCCATACATGACCACTGGAAAAACCATAGCCTTGACTAGACAGACCTTAGTCGGCAAAGTAATGTCTCTGCTTTTGAATATACTATCTAGGTTGGTCATAACTTTTCTTCCAAGGAGTAAGCGTCTTTTAATTTCATGGCTGCAGTCACCATCTGCAGTGATTTTGGAGCCACAAAAAATAGTCTGACACTGTTTCCACTGTTTCCCCATCTATTTCCCATGAAGTGATGGGACTGGATGCCAGGATCTTTGTTTTCTGAATGTTGAGCTTTAAGCCAACTTTTTCACTCTCCTCTTTCTCTTTCATCAAGAGGCTTTTTAGCTCCTTTTCACTTTCTGTCATAAGGGTGGTGTCATGTGTATATCTGAGGTGATTGATATTTCTCCCAGCAATCTTGATTCCA